>NW_027471148.1:0-28631 GCF_051020765.1 Lasioglossum baleicum
ACGCATAACGCATAACGCATAACGCATAACGCATAACGCAAAACTCATAACGCATAACGCATAACGCATAACGCATAGCCCATAACGCATAACGCATAATGCAAAAGTCATAACGCATAACGCATAACGCATAACGCATAACGAATAACGCATAACGCATAACGCATAACGCATAACGCATAACGCATAACGCATAACGCATAACGCATAACGCATAACGCATAACGCATAACGCATAACGCATAACGCATAACGCATAACGCATAACGCATAACGCATAACGCATAACGCATAACGCATAACGCATAACGCATAACGCATAACGCATAACGCATAACGCATAACGCATAACGCATAACGCATAACGCATAACGCATAACGCATAACGCATAACGCATAACGCATAACGCATAACGCATAACGCATAACGCATAACGCATAACGCATAACGCATAACGCATAACGCATAACGCATAACGCATAACGCATAACGCATAACGCATAACGCATAACGCATAACGCATAACGCATAACGCATAACGCATAACGCATAACGCATAACGCATAACGCATAACGCATAACGCATAACGAATAACGCATAACGCATAACGCATAACGCATAACGCATAACGCATAACGCATAACGCATAACGCATAACGCATAACGCATGACGCATAACGCATAACGCATAACGCATAACGCATAACGCATAACGCATAACGCATAACGCATAACGCATAACGCATAACGCATAACGCATAACGCATAACGCATAACGCATAACGCATAACGCATAACGCATAACGCATAACGCATAACGCATAACGCATAACGCATAACGCATAACCCATAGCGCATAACGCATAACGCATAACGCATAACGCATAACGCATAACGCAAAACTCATAACGCATAACGCATAACGCATAACGCATAGCCCATAACGCATAACGCATAATGCAAAAGTCATAACGCATAACGCATAACGCATAACGCATAACGAATAACGCATAACGCATAACGCATAACGCATAACGCATAACGCATAACGCATAACGCATAACGCATAACGCATAACGCATAACGCATAACGCATAACGCATAACGCATAACGCATAACGCATAACGCATAACGCATAACGCATAACGCATAACGCATAACGCATAACGCATAACGCATAACGCATAACGCATAACGCATAACGCATAACGCATAACGCATAACGCATAACGCATAACGCATAACGCATAACGCATAACGCATAACGCATAACGCATAACGCATAACGCATAACGCATAACGCATAACGCATAACGCATAACGCATAACGCATAACCCGTTACGCATAACGCATAACGCATAACGCATAACGCATAACGCATAACGCATAACGCATAACGCATAACGCATAACGCATAACGCATAACGCATAACGCATAACGCATAACGCATAACGAATAACGCATAACGCATAACGCATAACGCATAACGCATAACGCATAACGCATAACGCATAACGCATAACGCATAACGCATAACGCATAACGCATAACGCATAACGCATAACGCATAACGCATAACGCATAACGCATAACGCATAACGCATAACGCATAACGCATAACGCATAACGCATAACGCATAGCCCATAACGCATAACGCATAACGCATAACGCATAATGCAAAAGTCATAACGCATAACGCATAACGCATAACGCATAACGCATAACGCATAACGCATAACGCATAACGCATAACGCATAACGCATAACGCATAACGCATAACGCATAACGCATAACGCATAACGCATAACGCATAACGCATAACGCATAACGCATAACGCATAACGCATAACGCATAACGCATAACGCATAACGCATAACGCATAACGCATAACGCATAACGCATAACGCATAACGCATAACGCATAACGCATAACGCATAACGCATAACGCATAACGCATAACGCATAACGCATAACGCATAACGCATAACGCATAACGCATAACGCATAACGCATAACGCATAACGCATAACGCATAACGCATAACGCATAACGCATAACGCATAACGCATAACGCATAACGCATAACGCATAACGCATAACGCATAGCCCATAACGCATAGCCCATAACGCATAACGCATAACGCATAACGCATAACGCATAACGCATAACGCATAACGCATAACGCATAACGCATAACGCATAACGCATAGCCCATAACGCATAACGCATAACGCATAACGCATAACGCATAACGCATAACGCATAACGCATAACGCATAACGCATAACGCATAACGCATAACGCATAACGCATAACGCATAACGCATAACGCATAACGCATAACGCATAACGCATAACGCATAACGCATAACGCATAACGCATAACGAATAACGCATAACGCATAACGCATAACGCATAACGCATAACGCATAACGCATAACGCATAACGCATAACGCATAACGCATAACGCATAACGCATAACGCATAACGCATAACAAGTTACGCATAACGCATAATGCATAACGCATAACGCATAACGCGTAACGCATAACGCATAACGCATAACGCATAACGAATAACGCATAACGCATAACGCATAACGCATAACGCATAACGCATAACGCATAACGCAAAACTCATAACGCATAACGCATAACGCATAACGCATAGCCCATAACGCATAACGCATAATGCAAAAGTCATAACGCATAACGCATAACGCATAACGCATAACGCATAACGCATAACCCGTTACGCATAACGCATAACGCATAACGCATAACGCATAACGCATAACGCATAACGCATAACGCATAACGCATAACGCATAACGCATAACGCATAACGCATAACGCATAACGCATAACGAATAACGCATAACGCATAACGCATAACGCATAACGCATAACGCATAACGCATAACGCATAACGCATAACGCATAACGCATAACGCATAACGCATAACGCATAACGCATAACGCATAACGCATACCGCATAACGCATAACGCATAACGCATAACGCATAACGCATAACGCATAACGCATAACGCATAGCCCATAACGCATATCGCATAACGCATAACGCATAATGCAAAAGTCATAACGCATAACGCATAACGCATAACGCATAACGCATAACGCATAACGCATAACGCATAACGCATAACGCATAACGCATAACGCATAACGCATAACGCATAACGCATAACGCATAACGCATAACGCATAACGCATAACGCATAACGCATAACGCATAACGCATAACGCATAACGCATAACGCATAACGCATAACGCATAACGCATAACGCATAACGCATAACGCATAACGCATAACGCATAACGCATAACGCATAACGCATAACGCATAACGCATAACGCATAACGCATAACGCATAACGCATAACGCATAACGCATAACGCATAACGCATAACGCATAACGCATAACGCATAACGCATAACGCATAACGCATAACGCATAACGCATAACGCATAACGCATAGCCCATAACGCATAGCCCATAACGCATAACGCATAACGCATAACGCATAACGCATAACGCATAACGCATAACGCATAACGCATAACGCATAACGCATAACGCATAGCCCATAACGCATAACGCATAACGCATAACGCATAACGCATAACGCATAACGCATAACGCATAACGCATAACGCATAACGCATAACGCATAACGCATAACGCATAACGCATAACGCATAACGCATAACGCATAACGCATAACGCATAACGCATAACGCATAACGCATAACGCATAACGCATAACGCATAACGAATAACGCATAACGCATAACGCATAACGCATAACGCATAACGCATAACGCATAACGCATAACGCATAACGCATAACGCATAACGCATAACGCATAACGCATAACGCATAACAAGTTACGCATAACGCATAATGCATAACGCATAACGCATAACGCGTAACGCATAACGCATAACGCATAACGCATAACGAATAACGCATAACGCATAACGCATAACGCATAACGCATAACGCATAACGCATAACGCAAAACTCATAACGCATAACGCATAACGCATAACGCATAGCCCATAACGCATAACGCATAATGCAAAAGTCATAACGCATAACGCATAACGCATAACGCATAACGAATAACGCATAACGCATAACGCATAACGCATAACGCATAACGCATAACGCATAACGCATAACGCATAACGCATAACGCATAACGCATAACGCATAACGCATAACGCATAACGCATAACGCATAACGCATAACGCATAACGCATAACGCATAACGCATAACGCATAACGCATAACGCATAACGCATAACGCATAACGCATAACGCATAACGCATAACGCATAACGCATAACGCATAACGCATAACGCATAACGCATAACGCATAACGCATAACGCATAACGCATAACGCATAACGCATAACGCATAACGCATAACGCATAACGCATAACGCATAACGCATAACGCATAACGCATAACGCATAACGCATAACGCATAACGCATAACGCATAACGCATAACCCGTTACGCATAACGCATAACGCATAACGCATAACGCATAACGCATAACGCATAACGCATAACGCATAACGCATAACGCATAACGCATAACGCATAACGCATAACGCATAACGCATAACGCATAACGCATAACGCATAACGCATAACGCATAACGCATAACGCATAACGCATAACGCATAACGCATAACGCATAACGCATAACGCATAACGCATAACGCATAACGCATAACGCATAACGCATAACGCATAACGCATAACGCATAACGCATAACGCATAACGCATAACGCATAACGCATAACGCATAACGCATAACGCATAACGCATAACGCATAACGCATAACGCATAACGCATAACGCATAACGAATAACGCATAACGCATAACGCATAACGCATAACGCATAACGCATAACGCATAACGCATAACGCATAACGCATAACGCATAACGCATAACGCATAACGCATAACGCATAACGCATAACGCATAACGCATAACGCATAACGCATAACGCATAACGCATAACGCATAACGCATAACGCATAGCCCATAACGCATAGCCCATAACGCATAACGCATAACGCATAACGCATAACGCATAACGCATAACGCATAACGCATAACGCATAACGCATAACGCATAACGCATAGCCCATAACGCATAACGCATAACGCATAACGCATAACGCATAACGCATAACGCATAACGCATAACGCATAACGCATAACGCATAACGCATAACGCATAACGCATAACGCATAACGCATAACGCATAACGCATAACGCATAACGAATAACGCATAACGCATAACGCATAACGCATAACGCATAACGCATAACGCATAACGCATAACGCATAACGCATAACGCATAACGCATAACGCATAACGCATAACGCATAACGCATAACGCATAACGCATAACGCATAACGCATAACGCATAACGCATAACGCATAACGCATAACGCATAACGCATAACGCATAACGCATAACGCATAACGCATAACGCATAACGCATAACAAGTTACGCATAACGCATAATGCATAACGCATAACGCATAACGCGTAACGCATAACGCATAACGCATAACGCATAACGAATAACGCATAACGCATAACGCATAACGCATAACGCATAACGCATAACGCATAACGCAAAACTCATAACGCATAACGCATAACGCATAACGCATAGCCCATAACGCATAACGCATAATGCAAAAGTCATAACGCATAACGCATAACGCATAACGCATAACGAATAACGCATAACGCATAACGCATAACGCATAACGCATAACGCATAACGCATAACGCATAACGCATAACGCATAACGCATAACGCATAACGCATAACGCATAACGCATAACGCATAACGCATAACGCATAACGCATAACGCATAACGCATAACGCATAACGCATAACGCATAACGCATAACGCATAACGCATAACGCATAACGCATAACGCATAACGCATAACGCATAACGCATAACGCATAACGCATAACGCATAACGCATAACGCATAACGCATAACGCATAACGCATAACGCATAACGCATAACGCATAACGCATAACGCATAACGCATAACGCATAACGCATAACGCATAACGCATAACGCATAACGCATAACGCATAACGCATAACCCGTTACGCATAACGCATAACGCATAACGCATAACGCATAACGCATAACGCATAACGCATAACGCATAACGCATAACGCATAACGCATAACGCATAACGCATAACGCATAACGAATAACGCATAACGCATAACGCATAACGCATAACGCATAACGCATAACGCATAACGCATAACGCATAACGCATAACGCATAACGCATAGCCCATAACGCATAACGCATAACGCATAACGCATAATGCAAAAGTCATAACGCATAACGCATAGCCCATAACGCATAACGCATAACGCATAACGCATAATGCAAAAGTCATAACGCATAACGCATAACGCATAACGCATAACGCATAACGCATAACGCATAACGCATAACGCATAACGCATAACGCATAACGCATAACGCATAACGCATAACGCATAACGCATAACGCATAACGCATAACGCATAACGCATAACGCATAACGCATAACGCATAACGCATAACGCATAACGCATAACGCATAACGCATAACGCATAACGCATAACGCATAACGCTTAACGCATAACGCATAACGCATAACGCATAACGCATAACGCATAACGCATAACGCATAACGCATAACGCATAACGCATAACGCATAACGCATAACGCATAACGCATAACGCATAACGCATAACGCATAACGCATAACGCATAGCCCATAACGCATAGCCCATAACGCATAACGCATAACGCATAACGCATAATGCAAAAGTCATAACGCATAACGCATAACGCATAACGCATAACGCATAACGCATAACGCATAACGGATAACGCATAACGTATAACGCATAACGCATAACGCATAACGCATAACGCATAACGCATAACGCATAACGCATAACGCATAACGCATAACGCATAACGCATAACGCATAACGCATAACGCATAACGCATAACGCATAACGCATAATGCATAACGCATAACCCATTGCGCATAACGCTTAACGCGTAACGCAAAACTCATAACGCATAACGCATAACGCATAACGTATAAACCATAAGGCATAACGCTTAGCCCATAACGCATAACGCATAACGCATAACGCATAACCTATAACGCATAACGCATAACGCATAACGCATAACGCATAACGCATAACGCATAACGCATAACGCATAACGCATAACGCATAACGCATAACGCATAACGCATAACGCATAACGCATAACGCATAACGCATAACGCATAACGCATAACGCATAACGCTTAACGCATAACGCATAACGCATAACGCATAACGCATAACGCATAACGCATAACGCATAACGCATAACGCATAACGCATAACGCATAACGCATAACGCATAACGCATAACGCATAACGCATAACGCATAACGCATAACGCATAACGCATAACGCATAACGCATAACGCATAACGCATAACGCATAACGCATAACGCATAACGCATAACGCATAACGCATAACGCATAACGCATAACGCATAACCCATTGCGCATAACGCTTAACGCGTAACGCAAAACTCATAACGCATAACGCATAACGCATAACGTATAAACCATAAGGCATAACGCTTAGCCCATAACGCATAACGCATAACGCATAACGCATAACGCATAACGCATAACGCATAACGCATAACGCATAACGCATAACGCATAACGCATAACGCATAACGCATAACGCATAACGCATAACGCATAACGCATAACGCATAACGCATAACGCATAACGCATAACGCATAACGCATAAGGCATAACGCATAACGCATAACGCATAACGCATAACGCATAACGCATAACCCATTGCGCATAACGCATAACGCATAACGCATAACGCATAACGCATAACGCATAACGCATAACGCAAAACTCATAACGCATAACGCATAACGCATAACGCATAGCCCATAACGCAAAAGTCATAACGCATAACGCATAACGCATAACGCATAACGAATAACGCATAACGCATAACGCATAACGCATAACGCATAACGCATAACGCATAACGCATAACGCATAACGCATAACGCATAACGCATAACGCATAACGCATAACGCATAACGCATAACGCATAACGCATAACGCATAACGCATAACGCATAACGCATAACGCATAACGCATAACGCATAACGCATAACGCATAACGCATAACGCATAACGCATAACGCATAACGCATAACGCATAACCCATTGCGCATAACGCTTAACGCGTAACGCAAAACTCATAACGCATAACGCATAACGCATAACGTATAAACCATAAGGCATAACGCTTAGCCCATAACGCATAACGCATAACGCATAACGCATAACGCATAACGCATAACGCATAACGCATAACGCATAACGCATAACGCATAACGCATAACGCATAACGCATAACGCATAACGCATAACGCATAACGCATAACGCATAACGCATAACGCATAACGCATAACGCATAACGCATAACGCATAACGCATAACGCATAACGCATAACGCATAACGCATAACGCATAACGCATAACCCATTGCGCATAACGCTTAACGCGTAACGCAAAACTCATAACGCATAACGCATAACGTATAAACCATAAGGCATAACGCTTAGCCCATAACGCATAACGCATAACGCATAACGCATAACGCATAACGCATAACGCATAACGCATAACGCATAACGCATAACGCATAACGCATAACGCATAACGCATAACGCATAACGCATAACGCATAACGCATAACGCATAACGCATAACGCATAACGCATAACGCATAACGCATAACGCATAACGCATAACGCATAACGCATAACGCATAACGCATAACGCATAACGCATAACGCATAACGCATAACGCATAACGCATAACGCATAACGCATAACGCATAACGCATAACGCATAACGCATAACCCATTGCGCATAACGCTTAACGCGTAACGCAAAACTCATAACGCATAACGCATAACGCATAACGCATAGCCCATAACGCATAACGCATAATGCAAAAGTCATAACGCATAACGCATAACGCATAACGCATAACGCATAACGCATAACGCATAACGCATAACGCATAACGCATAACGCATAACGCATAACGCATAACGCATAACGCATAACGCATAACGCATAACGCATAACGCATAACGCATAACGCATAACGCATAACGCATAACGCATAACGCATAACGCATAACGCATAACGCATAACGCATAACGCATAACGCATAACGCATAACGCATAACGCATAACGCATAACGCATAACGCATAACCCATTGCGCATAACGCTTAACGCGTAACGCAAAACTCATAACGCATAACGCATAACGTATAAACCATAAGGCATAACGCTTAGCCCATAACGCATAACGCATAACGCATAACGCATAACGCATAACGCATAACGCATAACGCATAACGCATAACGCATAACGCATAACGCATAACGCATAACGCATAACGCATAACGCATAACGCATAACGCATAACGCATAACGCATAACGCATAACGCATAACGCATAACGCATAACGCATAACGCATAACGCATAACGCATAACCCATTGCGCATAACGCTTAACGCGTAACGCAAAACTCATAACGCATAACGCATAACGCATAACGCATAACGCATAGCCCATAACGCATAACGCATAATGCAAAAGTCATAACGCATAACGCATAACGCATAACGCATAACGCATAACGCATAACGCATAACGCATAACGCATAACGCATAACGCATAACGCATAACGCATAACGCATAACGCATAACGCATAACGCATAACGCATAACGCATAACGCATAACGCATAACGCATAACGCATAACGCATAACGCATAACGCATAACGCATAACGCATAACGCATAACGCATAACGCATAACGCATAACGCATAACGCATAACGCATAACGCATAACGCATAACGCATAACGCATAACGCATAACGCATAACGCATAACGCATAACGCATAACGCATAACGCATAACGCATAACGCATAACGCATAACGCATAACGCATAACGCATAACGCATAACGCATAACGCATAACGCATAACGCATAACGCATAACGCATAACGCATAACGCATAACGCATAACGCATAACGCATAACGCATAACGCATAACGCATAACGCATAACGCATAACGCATAACGCATAACGCATAACGCTTAACGCATAACGCATAACGCATAACGCATAACGCATAGCCCATAACGCATAACGCATAATGCAAAAGTCATAACGCATAACGCATAACGCATAACGCATAACGCATAACGCATAACGCATAACGCATAACGCATAACGCATAACGCATAACGCATAACGCATAACGGATAACGCATAACGTATAACGCATAACGCATAACGCATAACGCATAACGCATAACGCATAACGCATAACGCATAACGCATAACGCATAACGCATAACGCATAACGCATAACGCATAACGCATAACGCATAATGCATAACGCATAACCCATTGCGCATAACGCTTAACGCGTAACGCAAAACTCATAACGCATAACGCATGACGCATAACGTATAAACCATAAGGCATAACGCTTAGCCCATAACGCATAACGCATAACGCATAACGCATAACCTATAACGCATAACGCATAACGCATAACGCATAACGCATAACGCATAACGCATAACGCATAACGCATAACGCATAACGCATAACGCATAACGCATAACGCATAACGCATAACGCATAACGCATAACGCATAACGCATAACGCATAACGCATAACGCATAACGCATAACGCATAACGCATAACGCATAACGCATAACGCATAACGCATAACGCATAACGCATAACGCATAACGCATAACGCATAACGCATAACCCATTGCGCATAACGCTTAACGCGTAACGCAAAACTCATAACGCATAACGCATAACGCATAACGCATAGCCCATAACGCATAACGCATAATGCAAAAGTCATAACGCATAACGCATAACGCATAACGCATAACGCATAACGCATAACGCATAACGCATAACGCATAACGCATAACGCATAACGCATAACGCATAACGCATAACGCATAACGCATAACGCATAACGCATAACGCATAACGCATAACGCATAACGCATAACGCATAACGCATAACGCATAACGCATAACGCATAACGCATAACGCATAACGCATAACGCATAACGCATAACGCATAACGCATAACGCATAACGCATAACCCATTGCGCATAACGCTTAACGCGTAACGCAAAACTCATAACGCATAACGCATAACGTATAAACCATAAGGCATAACGCTTAGCCCATAACGCATAACGCATAACGCATAACGCATAACGCATAACGCATAACGCATAACGCATAACGCATAACGCATAACGCATAACGCATAACGCATAACGCATAACGCATAACGCATAACGCATAACGCATAACGCATAACGCATAACGCATAACGCATAACGCATAACCCATTGCGCATAACGCTTAACGCGTAACGCAAAACTCATAACGCATAACGCATAACGCATAACGCATAACGCATAGCCCATAACGCATAACGCATAACGCATAACGCATAACGCATAACGCATAACGCATAACGAATAACGCATAACGCATAACGCATAACGCATAACGCATAACGCATAACGCATAACGCATAACGCATAACGCATAACGCATAACGCATAACGCATAACGCATAACGCATAACGCATAACGCATAACGCATAACGCATAACGCATAACGCATAACGCATAACGCATAACGCATAACGCATAACGCATAACGCATAACGCATAACGCATAACGCATAACGCATAACGCATAACGCATAACGCATAACGCATAACGCATAACGCATAACGCATAACCCATTGCGCATAACGCTTAACGCGTAACGCAAAACTCATAACGCATAACGCATAACGCATAACGCATAGCCCATAACGCATAACGCATAATGCAAAAGTCATAACGCATAACGCATAACGCATAACGCATAACGCATAACGCATAACGCATAACGCATAACGCATAACGCATAACGCATAACGGATAACGCATAACGTATAACGCATAACGCATAACGCATAACGCATAACGCATAACGCATAACGCATAACGCATAACGCATAACGCATAACGCATAACGCATAACGCATAACGCATAACGCATAACGCATAAAGCATAACGCATAACCCATTGCGCATAACGCTTAACGCGTAACGCAAAACTCATAACGCATAACGCATGACGCATAACGTATAAACCATAAGGCATAACGCTTAGCCCATAACGCATAACGCATAACGCATAACGCATAACCTATAACGCATAACGCATAACGCATAACGCATAACGCATAACGCATAACGCATAACGCATAACGCATAACGCATAACGCATAACGCATAACGCATAACGCATAACGCATAACGCATAACGCATAACGCATAACGCATAACGCATAACGCATAACGCATAACGCATAACGCATAACGCATAACGCATAACGCATAACGCATAACGCATAACGCATAACGCATAACGCATAACGCATAACGCATAACGCATAACGCATAACGCATAACGCATAACGCATAACGCATAACGCATAACCCATTGCGCATAACGCTTAACGCGTAACGCAAAACTCATAACGCATAACGCATAACGCATAACGCATAGCCCATAACGCATAACGCATAATGCAAAAGTCATAACGCATAACGCATAACGCATAACGCATAACGCATAACGCATAACGCATAACGCATAACGCATAACGCATAACGCATAACGCATAACGCATAACGCATAACGCATAACGCATAACGCATAACGCATAACGCATAACGCATAACGCATAACGCATAACGCATAACGCATAACGCATAACGCATAGCCCATAACGCATAACGCATAACGCATAATGCAAAAGTCATAACGCATAACGCATAACGCATAACGCATAACGCATAACGCATAACGCATAACGCATAACGCATAACGCATAACGCATAACGCATAACGCATAACGCATAACGCATAACGCATAACGCATAACGCATAACGCATAACGCATAACGCATAACGCATAACGCATAACGCATAACGCATAACGCATAACGCATAACGCATAACGCATAACGCATAACGCATAACGCATAACGCATAACGCATAACGCATAACGCATAACGCATAACGCATAACGCATAACGCATAACGCATAACGCATAACGCATAACGCATAACGCATAACGCATAACGCATAACGCATAACGCATAACGCATAACGCATAACGCATAACGCATAACGCATAACGCATAACGCATAACGCATAACGCATAACGCATAACGCATAACGCATAACGCATAACGCATAACGCATAACCCGTTACGCATAACGCATAACGCATAACGCATAACGCATAACGCATAACGCATAACGCATAACGCATAACGCATAACGCATAACGCATAACGCATAACGCATAACGCATAACGCATAACGAATAACGCATAACGCATAACGCATAACGCATAACGCATAACGCATAACGCATAACGCATAACGCATAACGCATAACGCATAACGCATAACGCATAACGCATAACGCATAACGCATAACGCATAACGCATAACGCATAACGCATAACGCATAACGCATAACGCATAACGCATAACGCATAACGCATAACGCATAACGCATAACGCATAACGCATAACGCATAACGCATAACGCATAACGCATAACGCATAACCCATTGCGCATAACGCTTAACGCGTAACGCAAAACTCATAACGCATAACGCATAACGCATAACGCATAGCCCATAACGCATAACGCATAATGCAAAAGTCATAACGCATAACGCATAACGCATAACGCATAACGCATAACGCATAACGCATAACGCATAACGCATAACGCATAACGCATAACGCATAACGCATAACGCATAACGGATAACGCATAACGTATAACGCATAACGCATAACGCATAACGCATAACGCATAACGCATAACGCATAACGCATAACGCATAACGCATAACGCATAACGCATAACGCATAACGCATAACGCATAATGCATAACGCATAACCCATTGCGCATAACGCTTAACGCGTAACGCAAAACTCATAACGCATAACGCATGACGCATAACGTATAAACCATAAGGCATAACGCTTAGCCCATAACGCATAACGCATAACGCATAACGCATAACCTATAACGCATAACGCATAACGCATAACGCATAACGCATAACGCATAACGCATAACGCATAACGCATAACGCATAACGCATAACGCATAACGCATAACGCATAACGCATAACGCATAACGCATAACGCATAACGCATAACGCATAACGCATAACGCATAACGCATAACGCATAACGCATAACGCATAACGCATAACGCTTAACGCATAACGCATAACGCATAACGCATAACGCATAACGCATAACGCATAACGCATAACGCATAACGCATAACGCATAACGCATAACGCATAACGCATAACGCATAACGCATAACGCATAACGCATAACGCATAACGCATAACGCATAACGCATAACGCATAACGCATAACGCATAACGCATAACGCATAACGCATAACGCATAACGCATAACGCATAACGCATAACGCATAACCCATTGCGCATAACGCTTAACGCGTAACGCAAAACTCATAACGCATAACGCATAACGCATAACGTATAAACCATAAGGCATAACGCTTAGCCCATAACGCATAACGCATAACGCATAACGCATAACGCATAACGCATAACGCATAACGCATAACGCATAACGCATAACGCATAACGCATAACGCATAACGCATAACGCATAACGCATAACGCATAACGCATAACGCATAACGCATAACGCATAACGCATAACGCATAACGCATAACGCATAACCCATTGCGCATAACGCATAACGCATAACGCATAACGCATAACGCATAACGCATAACGCATAACGCAAAACTCATAACGCATAACGCATAACGCATAACGCATAGCCCATAACGCATAACGCATAATGCAAAAGTCATAACGCATAACGCATAACGCATAACGCATAACGAATAACGCATAACGCATAACGCATAACGCATAACGCATAACGCATAACGCATAACGCATAACGCATAACGCATAACGCATAACGCATAACGCATAACGCATAACGCATAACGCATAACGCATAACGCATAACGCATAACGCATAACGCATAACGTATAAACCATAAGGCATAACGCTTAGCCCATAACGCATAACGCATAACGCATAACGCATAACGCATAACGCATAACGCATAACGCATAACGCATAACGCATAACGCATAACGCATAACGCATAACGCATAACGCATAACCCATTGCGCATAACGCTTAACGCGTAACGCAAAACTCATAACGCATAACGCATAACGTATAAACCATAAGGCATAACGCTTAGCCATAACGCATAACGCATAACGCATAACGCATAACGCATAACGCATAACGCATAACGCATAACGCATAACGCATAACGCATAACGCATAACGCATAACGCATAACGCATAACGCATAACGCATAACGCATAACGCATAACGCATAACGCATAACGCATAACGCATAACGCATAACGCATAACGCATAACGCATAACGCATAACGCATAACGCATAACGCATAACCCATTGCGCATAACGCTTAACGCGTAACGCAAAACTCATAACGCATAACGCATAACGCATAACGCATAGCCCATAACGCATAACGCATAATGCAAAAGTCATAACGCATAACGCATAACGCATAACGCATAACGCATAACGCATAACGCATAACGCATAACGCATAACGCATAACGCATAACGCATAACGCATAACGCATAACGCATAACGCATAACGCATAACGCATAACGCATAACGCATAACGCATAACGCATAACGCATAACGCATAACGCATAACGCATAACGCATAACGCATAACGCATAACGCATAACGCATAACGCATAACGCATAACGCATAACGCATAACGCATAACGCATAACGCATAACGCATAACGCATAACGCATAACGCATAACGCATAACGCATAACCCATTGCGCATAACGCTTAACGCGTAACGCAAAACTCATAACGCATAACGCATAACGTATAAACCATAAGGCATAACGCTTAGCCCATAACGCATAACGCATAACGCATAACGTATAACGCATAACGCATAACGCATAACGCATAACGCATAACGCATAACGCATAACGCATAACGCATAACGCATAACGCATAACGCATAACGCATAACGCATAACGCATAACCCATTGCGCATAACGCTTAACGCGTAACGCAAAACTCATAACGCATAACGCATAACGCATAACGCATAACGCATAGCCCATAACGCATAACGCATAATGCAAAAGTCATAACGCATAACGCATAACGCATAACGCATAACGCATAACGCATAACGCATAACGCATAACGCATAACGCATAACGCATAACGCATAACGCATAACGCATAACGCATAACGCATAACGCATAACGCATAACGCATAACGCATAACGCATAACGCATAACGCATAACGCATAACGCATAACGCATAACGCATAACGCATAACGCATAACGCATAACGCATAACGCATAACGCATAACGCATAACGCATAACGCATAACGCATAACGCATAACGCATAACGCATAACGCATAACGCATAACGCATAACGCATAACGCATAACGCATAACGCATAACGCATAACGCATAACGCTTAACGCATAACGCATAACGCATAACGCATAACGCATAACGCATAACGCATAACGCATGACGCATAACGCATAACGCATAACGCATAACGCATAACGCATAACGCATAACGCATAACGCATAACGCATAACGCATAACGCATAACGCATAACGCATAACGCATAACGCATAACGCATAACGCATAACGCATAACGCATAACGCATAACGCATAACGCATAACGCATAACGCATAACGCATAACGCATAACGCATAACGGATAACGCATAACGTATAACGCATAACGCATAACGCATAACGCATAACGCATAACGCATAACGCATAACGCATAACGCATAACGCATAACGCATAACGCATAACGCATAACGCATAACGCATAACGCATAATGCATAACGCATAACCCATTGCGCATAACGCTTAACGCGTAACGCAAAACTCATAACGCATAACGCATAACGCATAACGTATAAACCATAAGGCATAACGCTTAGCCCATAACGCATAACGCATAACGCATAACGCATAACGCATAACGCATAACGCATAACGCATAACGCATAACGCATAACGCATAACGCATAACGCATAACGCATAACGCATAACGCATAACGCATAACGCATAACGCATAACGCATAACGCATAACGCATAACGCATAACGCATAACGCATAACGCATAACGCATAACGCATAACGCATAACGCATAACGCATAACGCATAACGCATAACGCATAACGCATAACGCATAACGCATAACGCATAACGCATAACGCATAACGCTTAACGCATAACGCATAACGCATAACGCATAACGCATAACGCATAACGCATAACGCATAACGCATAACGCATAACGCATAACGCATAACGCATAACGCATAACGCATAACGCATAACGCATAACGCATAACGCATAACGCATAACGCATAACGCATAACGCATAACGCATAACGCATAACGCATAACGCATAACGCATAACGCATAACGCATAACGCATAACGCATAACGCATAACGCATAACGCATAACGCATAACGCATAACGCATAACGCATAACGCATAACGCATAACGCATAACGCATAACGCATAACGCATAACGCATAACGCATAACCCGTTACGCATAACGCATAACGCATAACGCATAACGCATAACGCATAACGCATAACGCATAACGCATAACGCATAACGCATAACGCATAACGCATAACGCATAACGAATAACGCATAACGCATAACGCATAACGCATAACGCATAACGCATAACGCATAACGCATAACGCATAACGCATAACGCATAACGCATAACGCATAACGCATAACGCATAACGCATAACGCATAACGCATAGCCCATAACGCATAACGCATAACGCATAACGCATAACGCATAACGCATAACGCATAACGCATAACGCATAACGCATAACGCATAACGCATAACGCATAACGCATAACGCATAACGCATAACGCATAACGCATAACGCATAACGCATAACGCATAACGCATAACGCATAACGCATAACGCATAACGCATAACGCATAACGCATAACGCATAACGCATAACGCATAACGCATAACGCATAACGCATAACGCATAACGCATAACGCATAACGCATAACGCATAACGCATAACGCATAACGCATAACGCATAACGCATAACGCATAGCCCATAACGCATAACGCATAACGCATAATGCAAAAGTCATAACGCATAACGCATAACGCATAACGCATAACGCATAACGCATAACGCATAACGCATAACGCATAACGCATAACGCATAACGCATAACGCATAACGAATAACGCATAACGCATAACGCATAACGCATAACGCATAACGCATAACGCATAACGCATAACGCATAACGCATAACGCATAACGCATAACGCATAACGCATAACGCATAACGCATAACGCATAACGCATAACGCATAACGCATAACGCATAACGCATAACGCATAACGCATAACGCATAACGCATAACGCATAACGCATAACGCATAACGCATAACGCATAACGCATAACGCATAACGCATAACGCATAACGCATAACGCATAACGCATAACGCATAACGCATAACGCATAACGCATAACGCATAACGCATAACGCATAACGCATAACGCATAACGCATAACGCATAACGCATAACGCATAACGCATAACGCATAACGCATAACGCATAACGCATAACGCATAACGCATAACGCATAACGCATAACGCATAACGCATAACGCATAACGCATAACGCATAACGCATAACGCATAACGCATAACCCATTGCGCATAACGCTTAACGCGTAACGCAAAACTCATAACGCATAACGCATAACGCATAACGCATAGCCCATAACGCATAACGCATAATGCAAAAGTCATAACGCATAACGCATAACGCATAACGCATAACGCATAACGCATAACGCATAACGCATAACGCATAACGCATAACGCATAACGCATAACGCATAACGCATAACGGATAACGCATAACGTATAACGCATAACGCATAACGCATAACGCATAACGCATAACGCATAACGCATAACGCATAACGCATAACGCATAACGCATAACGCATAACGCATAACGCATAACGCATAATGCATAACGCATAACCCATTGCGCATAACGCTTAACGCGTAACGCAAAACTCATAACGCATAACGCATGACGCATAACGTATAAACCATAAGGCATAACGCTTAGCCCATAACGCATAACGCATAACGCATAACGCATAACCTATAACGCATAACGCATAACGCATAACGCATAACGCATAACGCATAACGCATAACGCATAACGCATAACGCATAACGCATAACGCATAACGCATAACGCATAACGCATAACGCATAACGCATAACGCATAACGCATAACGCATAACGCATAACGCATAACGCATAACGCATAACGCATAACGCATAACGCATAACGCTTAACGCATAACGCATAACGCATAACGCATAACGCATAACGCATAACGCATAACGCATAACGCATAACGCATAACGCATAACGCATAACGCATAACGCATAACGCATAACGCATAACGCATAACGCATAACGCATAACGCATAACGCATAACGCATAACGCATAACGCATAACGCATAACGCATAACGCATAACGCATAACGCATAACGCATAACGCATAACGCATAACGCATAACCCATTGCGCATAACGCTTAACGCGTAACGCAAAACTCATAACGCATAACGCATAACGCATAACGTATAAACCATAAGGCATAACGCTTAGCCCATAACGCATAACGCATAACGCATAACGCATAACGCATAACGCATAACGCATAACGCATAACGCATAACGCATAACGCATAACGCATAACGCATAACGCATAACGCATAACGCATAACGCATAACGCATAACGCATAACGCATAACGCATAACGCATAACGCATAACGCATAACGCATAACCCATTGCGCATAACGCATAACGCATAACGCATAACGCATAACGCATAACGCATAACGCATAACGCAAAACTCATAACGCATAACGCATAACGCATAACGCATAGCCCATAACGCATAACGCATAATGCAAAAGTCATAACGCATAACGCATAACGCATAACGCATAACGAATAACGCATAACGCATAACGCATAACGCATAACGCATAACGCATAACGCATAACGCATAACGCATAACGCATAACGCATAACGCATAACGCATAACGCATAACGCATAACGCATAACGCATAACGCATAACGCATAACGCATAACGCATAACGTATAAACCATAAGGCATAACGCTTAGCCCATAACGCATAACGCATAACGCATAACGCATAACGCATAACGCATAACGCATAACGCATAACGCATAACGCATAACGCATAACGCATAACGCATAACGCATAACGCATAACCCATTGCGCATAACGCTTAACGCGTAACGCAAAACTCATAACGCATAACGCATAACGTATAAACCATAAGGCATAACGCTTAGCCCATAACGCATAACGCATAACGCATAACGCATAACGCATAACGCATAACGCATAACGCATAACGCATAACGCATAACGCATAACGCATAACGCATAACGCATAACGCATAACGCATAACGCATAACGCATAACGCATAACGCATAACGCATAACGCATAACGCATAACGCATAACGCATAACGCATAACGCATAACGCATAACGCATAACGCATAACGCATAACGCATAACCCATTGCGCATAACGCTTAACGCGTAACGCAAAACTCATAACGCATAACGCATAACGCATAACGCATAGCCCATAACGCATAACGCATAATGCAAAAGTCATAACGCATAACGCATAACGCATAACGCATAACGCATAACGCATAACGCATAACGCATAACGCATAACGCATAACGCATAACGCATAACGCATAACGCATAACGCATAACGCATAACGCATAACGCATAACGCATAACGCATAACGCATAACGCATAACGCATAACGCATAACGCATAACGCATAACGCATAACGCATAACGCATAACGCATAACGCATAACGCATAACGCATAACGCATAACGCATAACGCATAACGCATAACGCATAACGCATAACGCATAACGCATAACGCATAACGCATAACGCATAACCCATTGCGCATAACGCTTAACGCGTAACGCAAAACTCATAACGCATAACGCATAACGTATAAACCATAAGGCATAACGCTTAGCCCATAACGCATAACGCATAACGCATAACGTATAACGCATAACGCATAACGCATAACGCATAACGCATAACGCATAACGCATAACGCATAACGCATAACGCATAACGCATAACGCATAACGCATAACGCATAACGCATAACCCATTGCGCATAACGCTTAACGCGTAACGCAAAACTCATAACGCATAACGCATAACGCATAACGCATAACGCATAGCCCATAACGCATAACGCATAATGCAAAAGTCATAACGCATAACGCATAACGCATAACGCATAACGCATAACGCATAACGCATAACGCATAACGCATAACGCATAACGCATAACGCATAACGCATAACGCATAACGCATAACGCATAACGCATAACGCATAACGCATAACGCATAACGCATAACGCATAACGCATAACGCATAACGCATAACGCATAACGCATAACGCATAACGCATAACGCATAACGCATAACGCATAACGCATAACGCATAACGCATAACGCATAACGCATAACGCATAACGCATAACGCATAACGCATAACGCATAACGCATAACGCATAACGCATAACGCATAACGCATAACGCATAACGCATAACGCATAACGCATAACGCATAACGCTTAACGCATAACGCATAACGCATAACGCATAACGCATAACGCATAACGCATAACGCATGACGCATAACGCATAACGCATAACGCATAACGCATAACGCATAACGCATAACGCATAACGCATAACGCATAACGCATAACGCATAACGCATAACGCATAACGCATAACGCATAACGCATAACGCATAACGCATAACGCATAACGCATAACGCATAACGCATAACGCATAACGCATAACGCATAACGCATAACGCATAACGCATAACGGATAACGCATAACGTATAACGCATAACGCATAACGCATAACGCATAACGCATAACGCATAACGCATAACGCATAACGCATAACGCATAACGCATAACGCATAACGCATAACGCATAACGCATAACGCATAATGCATAACGCATAACCCATTGCGCATAACGCTTAACGCGTAACGCAAAACTCATAACGCATAACGCATAACGCATAACGTATAAACCATAAGGCATAACGCTTAGCCCATAACGCATAACGCATAACGCATAACGCATAACGCATAACGCATAACGCATAACGCATAACGCATAACGCATAACGCATAACGCATAACGCATAACGCATAACGCATAACGCATAACGCATAACGCATAACGCATAACGCATAACGCATAACGCATAACGCATAACGCATAACGCATAACGCATAACGCATAACGCATAACGCATAACGCATAACGCATAACGCATAACGCATAACGCATAACGCATAACGCATAACGCATAACGCATAACGCATAACGCATAACGCTTAACGCATAACGCATAACGCATAACGCATAACGCATAACGCATAACGCATAACGCATAACGCATAACGCATAACGCATAACGCATAACGCATAACGCATAACGCATAACGCATAACGCATAACGCATAACGCATAACGCATAACGCATAACGCATAACGCATAACGCATAACGCATAACGCATAACGCATAACGCATAACGCATAACGCATAACGCATAACGCATAACGCATAACGCATAACGCATAACGCATAACGCATAACGCATAACGCATAACGCATAACGCATAACGCATAACGCATAACGCATAACGCATAACGCATAACGCATAACCCGTTACGCATAACGCATAACGCATAACGCATAACGCATAACGCATAACGCATAACGCATAACGCATAACGCATAACGCATAACGCATAACGCATAACGAATAACGCATAACGCATAACGCATAACGCATAACGCATAACGCATAACGCATAACGCATAACGCATAACGCATAACGCATAACGCATAACGCATAACGCATAACGCATAACGCATAACGCATAACGCATAGCCCATAACGCATAACGCATAACGCATAACGCATAACGCATAACGCATAACGCATAACGCATAACGCATAACGCATAACGCATAACGCATAACGCATAACGCATAACGCATAACGCATAACGCATAACGCATAACGCATAACGCATAACGCATAACGCATAACGCATAACGCATAACGCATAACGCATAACGCATAACGCATAACGCATAACGCATAACGCATAACGCATAACGCATAACGCATAACGCATAACGCATAACGCATAACGCATAACGCATAACGCATAACGCATAACGCATAACGCATAACGCATAACGCATAGCCCATAACGCATAACGCATAACGCATAATGCAAAAGTCATAACGCATAACGCATAACGCATAACGCATAACGCATAACGCATAACGCATAACGCATAACGCATAACGCATAACGCATAACGCATAACGCATAACGAATAACGCATAACGCATAACGCATAACGCATAACGCATAACGCATAACGCATAACGCATAACGCATAACGCATAACGCATAACGCATAACGCATAACGCATAACGCATAACGCATAACGCATAACGCATAACGCATAACGCATAACGCATAACGCATAACGCATAACGCATAACGCATAACGCATAACGCATAACGCATAACGCATAACGCATAACGCATAACGCATAACGCATAACGCATAACGCATAACGCATAACGCATAACGCATAACGCATAACGCATAACGCATAACGCATAACGCATAACGCATAACGCATAACGCATAACGCATAACGCATAACGCATAACGCATAACGCATAACGCATAACGCATAACGCATAACGCATAACGCATAACGCATAACGCATAACGCATAACGCATAACGCATAACGCATAACGCATAACGCATAACGCATAACGCATAACGCATAACGCATAACGCATAACGCATAACGCATAACGCATAACGCATAACGCATAACGCATAACGCATAACGCATAACGCATAACGCATAACGCATAACGCATAACGCATAACGCATAACGCATAACGCATAACGCATAACGCATAACGCATAACGCATAACGCATAACGCATAACGCATAACGCATAACGCATAACGCATAACGCATAACGCATAACGCATAACGCATAACGCATAACGCATAACGCATAACGCATAACGCATAACGCATAACGCATAACGCATAACGCATAACGCATAACGCATAACGCATAACGCTTAACGCATAACGCATAACGCATAACGCATAACGCATAACGCATAACGCATAACGCATAACGCATAACGCATAACGCATAACGCATAACGCATAACGCATAACGCATAACGCATAACGCATAACGCATACGCATAACGCATAACGCATAACGCTTAACGCATAACGCATAACGCATAACGCATAACGCATAACGCATAACGCATAACGCATAACGCATAACGCATAACGCATAACGCATAACGCATAACGCATAACGCATAACGCATAACGCATAACGCATAGCCCATAACGCATAGCCCATAACGCATAACGCATAACGCATAATGCAAAAGTCATAACGCATAACGCATAACGCATAACGCATAACGCATAACGCATAACGCATAACGCATAACGCATAACGCATAACGCATAGCCCATAACGCATAGCCCATAACGCATAACGCATAACGCATAACGCATAATGCAAAAGTCATAACGCATAACGCATAACGCATAACGCATAACGCATAACGCATAACGCATAACGCATAACGCTTAACGCATAACGCATAACGCATAACGCATAACGCATAACGCATAACGCATAACGCATAGCCCATAACGCATAACGCATAACGCATAACGCATAATGCAAAAGTGATAACGCATAACGCATAACGCATAACGCATAACGCATAACGCATAACGCATAACGCATAACGCTTAACGCATAACGCATAACGCATAACGCATAACGCATAACGCATAACGCATAACGCATAACGCATAACGCATAACGCATAACGCATAACGCATAACGCATAACGCATAACGCATAACGCATAACGCATAACGCATAACGCATAACGCATAACACATATCGCATAGCCCATAACGCATAACGCATAACGCATAACGCATAATGCAAAAGTCATAACGCATAACGCATAACGCATAACGCATAACGCATTACGCATAACGCATAACGCATAACGCATAACGCATAACGCATAACGCATAACGCATAACGCATAACGCATAACGCATAACGCATAACGCATAACGCATAACGCATAACGCATAACGCATAACGCATAACGCATAACGCATAACGCATAACGCATAACGCTTAACGCATAACGCATAACGCATAACGCATAACGCATAACGCATAACGCATAACGCATAACGCTTAACGCATAACGCATAACGCATAACGCATAACGCATAACGCATAACGCATAACGCATAACGCATAACGCATAACGCATAACGCATAACGCATAACGCATAACGCATAACGCATAACGCATAACGCATAACGCATAACGCATAACGCATAACGCATAACGCATATCGCATAGCCCATAACGCATAACGCATAACGCATAACGCATAACGCATAACGCATAACGCATAACGCATAACGCATAACGCATAACGCATAACGCATAACGCATAACGCATAACGCATAACGCATAACGCATAACGCATAACGCATAACGCATAACGCATAACGCATAACGCATAACGCATAACGCATAACGCATAACGCATAACGCATAACGCATAACGCATAACGCATAACGCATAACGCATAACGCATAACGCATAACGCATAACCCGTTACGCATAACGCATAACGCATAACGCATAACGCATAACGCATAACGCATAACGCATAACGCATAACGCATAACGCATAACGCATAACGCATAACGCATAACGAATAACGCATAACGCATAACGCATAACGCATAACGCATAACGCATAACGCATAACGCATAACGCATAACGCATAACGCATAACGCATAACGCATAACGCATAACGCATAACGCATAACGCATAGCCCATAACGCATAACGCATAACGCATAACGCATAACGCATAACGCATAACGCATAACGCATAACGCATAACGCATAACGCATAACGCATAACGCATAACGCATAACGCATAACGCATAACGCATAACGCATAACGCATAACGCATAACGCATAACGCATAACGCATAACGCATAACGCATAACGCATAACGCATAACGCATAACGCATAACGCATAACGCATAACGCATAACGCATAACGCATAACGCATAACGCATAACGCATAACGCATAACGCATAACGCATAACGCATAACGCATAACGCATAACGCATAACGCATAACGCATAACGCATAACGCATAACGCATAACGCATAACGCATAACGCATAACGCATAACGCATAACGCATAGCCCATAACGCATAACGCATAACGCATAATGCAAAAGTCATAACGCATAACGCATAACGCATAACGCATAACGCATAACGCATAACGCATAACGCATAACGCATAACGCATAACGCATAACGCATAACGCATAACGCATAACGCATAACGCATAACGCATAACGCATAACGCATAACGCATAACGCATAACGCATAACGCATAACGCATAACGCATAACGCATAACGCATAACGCATAACGCATAACGCATAACGCATAACGCATAACGCATAACGCATAACGCATAACGCATAACGCATAACGCATAACGCATAACGCATAACGCATAACGCATAACGCATAACGCATAACGCATAACGCATAACGCATAACGCATAACGCATAACGCATAACGCATAACGCATAACGCATAACGCTTAACGCATAACGCATAACGCATAACGCATAACGCATAACGCATAACGCATAACGCATAACGCTTAACGCATAACGCATACGCATACGCATAACGCATAACGCATAACGCATAACGCATAACGCATAACGCATAACGCATAACGCATAACGCATAACGCATAACGCATAACGCATAACGCATAACGCATAACGCATAACGCATAACGCATAACGCATAACGCATAACGCATAACGCATAACGCATAACGCATAACGCATAACGCCCATAACGCATAACGCATAACGCATAACGCATAATGCAAAAGTCATAACGCATAACGCATAACGCATAACGCATAACGCATTACGCATAACGCATAACGCATAACGCATAACGCATAACGCATAACGCATAACGCATAACGCATAACGCATAACGCATAACGCATAACGCATAACGCATAACGCATAACGCATAACGCATAACGCATAACGCATAACGCATAACGCATAACGCATAACGCATAACGCTTAACGCATAACGCATAACGCATAACGCATAACGCATAACGCATAACGCATAACGCATAACGCATAACGCATAACGCATAACGCATAACGCATAACGCATAACGCATAACGCATAACGCATAACGCATAACGCATAACGCATAACGCATAACGCATAACGCATAACGCATAACGCATAACGCATAACGGATAACGCATAACGTATAACGCATAACGCATAACGCATAACGCATAACGCATAACGCATAACGCATAACGCATAACGCATAACGCATAACGCATAACGCATAACGCATAACGCATAACGCATAACGCATAACGCATAACGCATAACCCATTGCGCATAACGCTTAACGCGTAACGCAAAACTCATAACGCATAACGCATAACGCATAACGTATAAACCATAAGGCATAACGCTTAGCCCATAACGCATAACGCATAACGCATAACGCATAACGCATAACGCATAACGCATAACGCATAACGCATAACGCATAACG
>NW_027471149.1:0-28629 GCF_051020765.1 Lasioglossum baleicum
GCTTCGGTCCGACCCCCCCCCCCCTGGTTGCTTGGGTTGGCCTCGATGGGGCAATCGTAAGCCCATATCGCGGGTTAGGGGACCCCGTCTTCGGACGTGTTAGATCCTCTACTTGTGGGCTGCGTGAGATCAGCTCGGGCACTGCCCTGCAGAGTCAGTAGGGACTTATAAAGGTCCCGGCCTACCCATGGTTGGCGCGTAGCGCTTGCAGTCTACGAGATAATTAGTAGGTGTGTGGCAAGGTGCGCCACACACTGCGCTGATTGTGCGTACCCCAATCCCGCGTCCATGGCGGCCGTGTGGATCAAGCCCTCGTGGCAGGTACCGCACGTAAAGTCACCGACACTCGTTGTCAATAGCATCAGCAATACTGCGATTCCTTCTGCCAAACCAGGATTGCCAGGTGTAAATTGCGCTGTACAGTATTGGCAATAGACACATTAATTCACGGTATGAATATTAAGGTACAGTGTCAAACCGCTGTAGAACGTTACAAATTGCTATAGAGTCAATCTCTTTACCGAAGGACTTACCATACGAGAAGATAGCACGCCGTATAGAGCGTATAACTTCGCGATGTGAGAAGCCAAGTAGTGTCCATTTGCGTGACGGGCACCTTAATTTCCTGTATGAATTAGAAGGTCTAGTGTTAAGCTGATCGAGAACGTGACCACCTTCTTGAAGAATCGGACGGCTAAATCAATATCTTCACTTATCCTGTGATTCCGAGAGTCAAACCTGGTATTTCGGGAGTAAGACCGCTAGAAATTTTCGGCATTATACACTCCACTTCACGGTATGAATATTAAACTCCAGATATGAGCTGATCGAGAACGTTATGAATTGGTATTGTGTCAAACATCCTATCGACGACCTTACATTCCGGGAACATAATCCGCAGTATCGAGAGTATTATATCTTGTACAGCGAAGCAAATTTATACCCAACTTTGCCAGGAGCATCTTAATTTCATGTATGAATACGAAAATCGAGGGTTACACCGTTCGGCAGCGTTACAGCCTTCACTGAGAGTCGCACAGCTGAGGCAATATCTTCACCTATCCTGTGATTCCGAGAGTCAACCCAGTCATTACCGGGGAAAATCCGCTGAATTATATAGGCGATTAACACGATAATTCACGGTGTGAACATTAAGGTAGTAAGACAAACTGTCGGACATTATTACCAATTGTTATAGAGCCACTCTTTTTGCCGAAGGCCATACCTTCCGAGAACATATCCCGCTGTATCGATAGTATAACTTCGCGTTCAGTGAAACACATCAGTAGACATTTTTGTGACGGTCACCTCACTTTCATGAGTGAAATGGGATATCGAGTGTGAAACCTTTCGCGAACGAGACCACCGTCTTTGGGATTCGTACGGCTATGACAGTAGCCTTACCTATTCGGTGATTTCGTGTGCCAAACCAAGTACTGCGGGAGTAAATTCGCTGTGGAGTATCAGCATTGACAACCCTACTTCCCGCTGTAAATATTAAAGTACACAGTCAACCCACGGTAGCTCGTTACATATTGGTACAGGGTCAAACTTCTATCCGTACGTGTTTCCGTACGAGATGCTAACCCGCTGTATCGAGAGTATTACTTCGTATTCTGAGACGCATATAAGTACACATTCTAGTCACGGGCATCTAAATTTCATGTATGAAATACAAATGTCGAATGTTAGACCGTTCGAGAACGTTACCGACTTCTTTGAGAATCCAATGACTAGGTCAATAGCTTCACCTATTCGGTGATTTGGAGAGTTAAACCAGGTGTTCCGGGAGAATGTCCGCTGAAGTGTTTTGGCAATAGACACCTTTATTCGGGGTTTCAATTTTACAGTAGGGTGTCAAACCGTTCGAGAACGTGACATTCTTCTTTGGAAATCGAACGGCTATGTCGTTAGCTTTACCCCTCCTGTGATACCTAGAGCCAAGCCAAGAATTCCTGGAATAAATCCGCCGTTCATCAACGACATTAGTCACCCTATTTCAGGCTATAGATGTCAAGGTACTGAGTCATACCGACGTAGAACATTACGTATTGGTATATAGTCAAACACTTTGCCGAAGACCTTACCTTCCGAGAAGCTAAACCGCAATATTAAGAGTATTACTCCGTGTTCCGAGAAGCAAATTACTAGACATTTTAGTGGCGGGCGCCTTAATTTCATGCATGTATTAGAAGATTGGGCGGGGGGGGGGGCAGACTCATCGTGAACATTACCAACCCCTTCGACATTCGAACGGCTGTGTCAATAGCTTCACCTATCCAGTAATTCGAGAGTCATACCAGGTGTTCCGGGAGTAGATCCGCTGAAGAATTTGGTCAATTGACTCCTTAGTTCAAAGTACGTATATTATTGTAGGGAGTCAGACGGTCGCAGAACATTACCCATTCCTACAAAGTCATTCCGTTTACGGAATACCTTACATTCCGAGAACCTAACCCGCTGTAGCGATTGACCTGCTTTATGTTCGCGGAAGGAAATTAGTAGACATTTTAGCGGTCGGAGACCACATGTTTTCGTATAAATATCAGCATCCAGAGTCAAAGCGTTCGAGAACGTTACCACTTTCATTGAGATTCGTCCGACTAAGTCAGTAGCTCTACCTATCTTGCGATTCCGAGAGTCCTACCGGGCATTACGGGAGCAAATCCGCTGAACAATATTGGGAATAGACACTTTAATTCAAGGTATGAATACCGAAGCAGACCGACATCCCGTTGTTGAACGCTACACATTGGTATATCAACAATCCTATTACAGAAAGCCTTACCGTCCGTGAAGCTAAACCACTGTATCAGGAGTATATCTTCGTGTTCAAGGAAGCAAGTTATTATACATTTTAGTGACAGACAACTTAATTTCATGTGTGAATGAGAAGGGCGAGGGTCGAACACTGAACAGTACTGGTATTAGACACCTCAGCTCACAGTTTGTATATTAAGGTAGAGTGTCCAATCGATTGGAAACGTTACCAGTTGGAATAAGGTCATCCTCGAAACGACTGCATTACCTTCCTGGAACCTAACCCGCTGTAGCGAGCGTCATGCATAATGCTCTCGGAAACGAATAAGGAGACATTTCAGATGAGGGACAGCTTTTTTTCATGTATGAATAATAATCTGGAGAGCCTAACAGTTAGAGAACGACCCCAACTCCTTTGAAAATCGAAAATCTGAGTCAACAGTATCACCTACCCTGTGATTGCCGGAGTCAGAACGCGTATTCTAGGAGTAAATACGCAGAACAATATTGGCAATAGACACCTTAATTCACGGAATAAATATTGAGGCTGAGAGTCAAACCGACCGAGAACGTTACGAATTGGAACAAAGTTATTCTTAGTATCCTATACTTTCTAATCCGAGAACGCATGCCGCCGCAGCCACTGCCTTTCATCGGTTTCAGAGGATTGAATCAGTTGACATTTTAGCAGACGGGCAGCTTATTTTCATGTATGAAGCGAATAATCGGGAGACCAACCGTTCCAGAACGTTACCACCTTCTTTGAGAATTGCACATCGAAGACAATGCTGCACCTACCTTGTGATTCCGAGAGTAACAACAGGTATATCACGAGTAAATCCGCTGTACAGTAAAGTCAATGGACGCTTTATTTCGCAGTGTGTATACTAAAGTAGTTCGACAAACCGATCGAGAACATTACCGATAGGTGTAGGATCAAACTTGTTACAGAATGCTTTTCGCTCCGAAACTCTAACCCGCAGCATCGGGAGTATAACACTGCCATCAGAGGTACGAACTAGTATACAATTTAGGGACGTCATCCTAAATTCATTTATGAATCAGAAGATCGCGTGTCAAAGTGAACGAGGACGTTGCAACATTCTGCGAGAGACGAACGGCTATATCAATAGTTTCACGTACGCAGCGACTCCGAGAGTCGAATCAGGTATTCAGGGAGTAAATTCGCTGACCTGTTTTGGCAATATACGCCTCAATTCCCGGTTTGATTATCAATGCAGACTGTCAAACCGATGTAGAAGCATAACAATTGCTATAAAGTCAAATGTTTTACCGATGATTTTTCTCTCCGAGAAACTCACCCGCTGTATCGAGTGTATAACTTCGTGTTCAGAGATAGTAATGGGTATTCATCTCAGTGACAGGCTCATTAAGCTTATGTATGAAGTAGAAGAATGAGGGCCAAACGGCTCGGAACTTTGTCGCATTTTGTGAGAGACGAACGGCTACGTTAAAAGCATCATCTGTCCTGCGAATCCGAGAATCAAACCAGGTAATCCGGGACTGAATCCGCTGTGCAGTGGACACTTTAATTCACGGTTTGAATATTAATGTAGAGCGTCAAGCGGTTTGAAGTCGTTAACACTTTGTATAAAGTCAGACGTTTTACCGGAGGTCTTACCTTCCGAGAACATATCCCGTTGAATCGAGAATATAACTTCGTGACCAGAGAAGCAAATTAGAATATATTATAATCACATGCACCTTAATTTCAGGTATGAATACGAAAATCTAGAGTAAACCTTTCAACAACGTTACCACCCTTTCTGCGAGTCGCATCGCTAAGGCAATATCTTCACGTGTCCTGTGATTCCAGGAGCCACACAATTTATTCCGGGAGTATATTCGCTGGGAAGTATTGGATACAGACACCGGAATTCACGGTTTGAACATTATAGTGAGGAGGCAAGCCATCGGAGAACATTACCAAATTTTATAATGTCATACATTTTACCGAATAACTAACCATCCCTGAACCTAACCCGCTGTATCCAGAGAATAACTTTGTGCTCAGTGATTCAGGTGAGTATACATTTAAGGGATGGGCAACTCAATTCCATGTATGAACAAGAGGATCGATTGACAGACTGTTCGAGATCGTTACCACCTTCTTTCACAGTTGAACGGCTGAGTCAATATTTTCACCTATCCTGTGATTCCGACAGTCAGACCTGGTACTCCGGGAGTAAATACATAGTACAGTATTGACCATATACACCTTAATTCACGGTATGAATATTAATGCATAGCGTGAGACTGTTATAGAACTATACCTATTTGTATATAGCTAAACTTTTTACCGAAGTCATTAGCTTCCGAGAAGCGGACTCGCTCAATCGAGATTATAACTTCGTATTGAGGGAAGCAAATTAGTGTACATTTTAGTTACGGACACCTTAACTTCATATACGAATTAGATGATCGAGGGTCAAACCGCTCAAAAACGTTGGCACCTTCTTTAGGTGTCGTATGGACAAGTTAACAGCTCCACCTATCCTGTGATCCCGAGAGTCAGACACAGGTATTCCCCGTGTAAATCCGCTGAACGGTATTGGCACTGGACACATTATTTCACGGTTTTAAATTAAAGTAGAGGGTCAATAATTTTGAGAACGTTATCAATTATTACCAATTATCGGAGGCAAACGTCGTACTGATTACGTGACCCACCGAAGGCCAAATCCGCTGTTTCGAGAGAATAGCAGCGTGTTCAAAGGAACGAATAAGCATATATTTTAAAGACGGTCACCTTAATTTCATGTACAAAACAGAAGATCGAATGTGAGGACGGTACCACCATCTTTGACGGTTGAACGGCTAAGTCAATAGATTCACCTATCTTATGATTCAGATGATCAATCCAGGTATTCGAGGAACAAACGCGCTGTACCGTACTAGCAATAAACACCTTAATTCACGGTAAGAGAAAACAGACCCACACCACTTTAGAACGATAAATATCGGCACGGAATCCAACTAGTTACCGATGGCCTTACCGTTCGAGAACCAATCCCGCAGTGTCGCGTGTCTTGATTATTGTTCACGGAATTAAACGCCTCGGCATAGTAGCAGACAGAAACGAAATTAGAATGAATAAATATCACAATGTAGAGTCAATCCGTTGGAGAACGTTACCACCTTCTTTGAGAATGGAACGGTTAAGTCAATTGCCTTACCTATCATGTGGTTCCGGGAGTCAATCCGGGTCTTCTAGGAGCAAATCCGTTGTTCAGTATCAGCATTAAAGGCCCTACTTGCCGGTGTAAATATTAAAGTACAGGATCACACAGATGAGCAATGTTACATATTGGTATAGAGTATAACTTTTCCGCGAAGGCCGTACCTTCCGAGAATCTTCCCAGCTGTATCGAGATTATAGCTTCATGTTTAAAGAAACACATTAGCATAGAACTTAGCGATCAAATTCATTTATGAATAATAAGACCGTGTGTCAAACCGTTCGAGAACTTTACCAACTTCTGCGAGTGACGATCGGCTATGTAAATAGCCTCGAATATCCTGTGATTCCGAAAGTCAGACCAGATATTCCGGAAGCAAATGCGCTGTACAGTATTGGCTCTAGACACCTCAATTCACGGTTTCAATATCAAAGCAGGCTGTTAAGCCGTCGGCGAAGATTACCTATTTGTGTAGGTTTAAATTACTTACAGAATGACTTATCCTCCGAAAAACATCCTGGCTGTATCGAGGGTATAACACCGTGTTTAGAGGTTCAAGCTAGTATACATTTTAGTGACGCGCACCAGAATTTCATTCATGAATGAGAATATCGTGGGGCACACCGTTCGAGAACGCTACCACCATTTTTGAGAGCCGCGCAGATAAGTCAATAGCTTTTCCTATCTTGTATTTCCGAGTATCCAACCAGGTATTGCGGGAGTATAACTTCGGGTTCAGAGAAGCCACGTAATATCCAATTTCGGGTCGGGCGCCTTAATTTCCTGTATGAAGTAGAAGGTCGAGTGTCAGCCGAATCGGGAACGTGATCATCTTATTTGAGATTGTAACGGCTAAGTCAAGAGCGCCACCTGTCCTTAGTTTCCGAGTGTAAAACAAGGTATTCTGGGAGTAAATCCACTGAACATTATTAGAAACGGCACAAAAATTCACAGCTTGAATATTAATAGAAGAGCGTTCATTCGTTTGGGATATGTTACCAGTTAGTATAAAGTCACGTGCTATACTGAACACATTACCATCAGAAAGCCTATCACGCTGTATCGCGTGTATAACATGGTATGCAAGGGAACAAATTGGCATACATTTTAGTGACAGGCACCATAATTCCAAGTATGAATCTATCGAGTGTCAAACCGATAGAGAAGGATGCGACCTTCTTTGGGAGTCGAGCTGCTAAACCGATAGCTACACCTATCCTGTCATTCCGAGAGAGAAACCTGGTACTTCGGGAGTAAATGCACTCAACGGTATTGGTATTACACACCTCAATTCACGGTTTGAATACTAAAGTAGGCCGTCAAGTGCATTGAGAACGTTACCAATTTGTGTGAAGTTATTCTTTTTACCGAATACCTTACCTTTCAAGAACCTTACCCGCTGTATCGAGAGTATAACACAGCGCGCAGAGATACGAACTCGTATGCATTTTAGTGACGAGCACCTTAATGTCTTGCATGAATTAGAAGATCGATGGTCGAACGTTACAACCACCTTTGAGAGTCGCACAGCAGAGTCAATAGCTTCACCTATCCTGTGATTCAGGGAGTCAAACCGGCCATTCCGGGAGCAATATCGCCGATCAGTATTGGCAATAGACACATTATTTGACGGTTTGAATATTACTGTTCACCGTCAAACCGTTCGAGAGCGTTACCAAGTGGTATAATGCAAACGTTTTACCGAAGGGCTGGCGTTCCGCGAACTTCAGCCGCTTCACCGCGAATATAACTACGTGTTCATGGAGTCTAATTTGTATGTATTTTAGTGACGGGCACCTTACCTTCATGTATGAGTCAAAAGATCTGGGGTCAAACCGTTCGAGAAAGTAGCCACCATCTATGAGAGTCGAACGGCTATGGCAACAGCTTCACCTATCCTGTGATTCCAAAAGTGTACCCATATAATCCGGGGGCAAGTACGCTGAACAGTTTTGGCGATAAACACCTCAAATGAGGGTATGAATAACAAAGTAGAGAGTTAATCCGTGGAAGAACGTTTCCAGATGGTGTAAAGTCATTCCTCTTACCGAATACATTACCTTCCTAGACCGCAAACCTCTATAGCGTGTGTCGTGCATAGTGTACACGGAAAAAAATTAGGACGTATGTTAGCAGACAGACGCTTTATTTTCGTGTATGAATAGATAAGTCGGCAGTTAAACCGTTCGAGAGCGATCCCACCTTCGTTGACATTCAAACGGCTGAGTGTATAGCTACACCAACCCTGATATTCCGATAGGCAAACCAGGTATGCCGGCAGTCAATCCGCTGTACACTATTGGTAATGGACACTTTAATTCACGGATTAAATATTAAAGTAGAGCGTGAAACCGTTTGAGATCGATACCATCAAGTATAAAATCAAATGTTTTAACAATTATACACCTACCGAGAACCCGACCCGCAGCAACGAGTATGTTGCTTAATGTAAACGGAAGCAAATAAGTATACATTGTAGGGGCTGGCACCTTAATTTCATGTATGGATGAGCATATCGAGAGGCAGACATTCCCAGGACGCTACCACTTTCTTTAAGTATGGCACATCTGAGGCAATAGCTTCACCTATACTTGTTACTGCGAGAGTCGCACCAGGAATATCAGATGTAAATCTGATTTTTAGCAATAGGCGCCATAATTCGGGGTCTGAATATTAAAGTAGAGCGTGAGACCGTTTGAGAATGTTACCAAATGTTATAAAGTCAAACGTTTTATCGAAGACATTACCCACTGTGAACCTAATCCGCTGTCTCAACAGTATAAACTCGTGATCAGTGATACAAATTAGTATTCATATTAGTGACGGGAGCCTTAATATCATGTATGAATGAGAAGATCGTTAGGCAGAGTATTCCTTAACGTTACCCCCTTCTTTGAGAACCGCACATCGAAGTCAATAGCTGCAGCTATCCTGTTATTCTGACAGTCACGACTGGTATATCAGGAGTAAATTCGCTGAACAGTGTAGTCAATAGTAGCATTAATTCACGGCATGAATATAAGAGAAGGGAATAAATCCGTTTGAGGACCTTTCTAATTTATATATTGACATACCCTTTCTTGCACACCTTACCTTCTGGGGACATATCCCGCTGTATCGTGGGTATAACTTCGTGTTCATAAAAACAACATAGTAGACATTTCAGTGACGATCACCTTAATTTCATGTATGTCTTAGAAGGTCGATGGTCAAACCGCTCAAGATCGTTGCTACAATCTGTAAGAGTCGGACGGCTATGTCTATTGCTTCACCTATCGTGTGATTCTGACAGTCAAACCAGGCATTCCAGGAGTGAATCCGTTGAATAGTATTGGCAATAAACACATTAATTCTCTGTACGAATTTTAATGTAGAAGGTCAATCCGTTGGGGAACAGTACCAATTGATATAATGTCCTTCTTTTTCAGAATACCTCACCTTCTATGAACATAACCAGCTGTATCGAGTGTATGTCTTCGTGTTCATAGAAACATATTGCAATGTATTTTAATCACGGGCACCTTATTTACATATATTAATAGGACGATCATGAGTTAAACCGTTCGAGAACGATTGAAATTTGTTCAAAGTCAAACATTTTACCGAACATCTTGCCCTCTGAGAGAAAAACCCGTTGCATCGAGAGCACAACATCGTGTTCAGAGAAATAAATTAGTATCCAATTCAGTGACGAACACTTTAACATCATGTATGGGATAGAAGGTCGAGGGTCAAACCGTTCGAGAACGATACCTCCTACTTTGATATTCGATCGGCTGACTCAATAGGTTCACCTATTCCTGTGATGTCAATAGTCGAGTCTGGTATTCCTGGCGTAAATCCGCTGTACAGTATTGGCAGGAGACACCCTACTCAATGCGTGAGTATTAAACTAGAAGGTCAGACCGTCGAAGAATAATACCAATTGGTATAGAGTCATCCTTCTTGCCGAATACATTACCTTCCGCAACTTAACCCGCCACAGCGGGTGTCTTGTTAACTTCTCACGGAAACCAATTAGTAGACATTACATCGCAAACAGACCTTATTTTCATGTATGAATTAGAAAATCGAGTGTCTAACCGCTCGCGATCATTGCCACCTTCAATGAGAGACGAACGTCAACGTCAATAGCTTCACCTAGTCTGCGATTCCGGGAGTTAGACCACGTATTCCGGAAGAAAACACGCTGAACAGTATTGGTAACAGAGACCTCATCTTGTTGTATGAAAATTATAGTACATACTTTAACCGTGGGAGAGCATTAGCAATTGCTATGAAGCCAGCGTTTTACCAATTACCTTACCTTCCGAGAACCTAACACTCTGCACCGAGAGTGCTGCTTCATGTTCACGAATACAAATTAGTTGACAATTTAGTATGCGGATGCCCTATATTCATGTAAGAACAGAAAAATCGACAGTCAAACCGTTCGGGAACGCTACCACCTTCTTTGAGAGGCGAACAGCTACGTCAATAGCTTCACGTATCCTGTAATTCTAAGAGTAAAACAAGGTACACCGGGAGTAAATGCCGTGTACCAGATTGGCGCTAGACACATTAATTCACGGTATGAATATTAAATTTACAGAAGGCATTACTTTCCGAGAAGCTGACCCGCGGTATCGAGATTATAACTTCGTGGTGATGGAAACATATTAGTATACATTTTGATGACGGGCACCATATTTACATACACGAATAGAAACATTATCGGTAAAACATTACGAGAAAGTTGCCATCTTCGTTAACAGTTGAACGGGTAAGTTAACAGCTTCATCCATCCTGTGATCCCAAGTGTAATACCAGGAAATCCGCCTCTAAACCTGCTCTACATTACTGACATTAGACTCGGAATTTTACGGTATAAATGTTAAAGAACAGAATCAAAGCGTTGTAGAATGTTACCGATTGCTCCATATTCCGACTTTTTATAGGTGGTCTTACTTTCCGAGATGATATCCGACAGTATTGAGAGTATGACTTCGTAGGTAGAGGAGGAAATTATTATACATTTTAGTGACGGCCATCTGAATTTCATGTATGAATAAGAAGATAGCGCGTCAAACCTTTCGCGATCGTTACCATTCTGTTTGAGACTCGAACGCCTGGATCAATAGCTTCACCTATTCTTGCGATTCCGAGAGTCAAACATGGTAGTCCAGGAGTGAATCCGCAGATCAGTATTGGCAACATTCATTCACGGTTTGAACATTAATGCAGGCCAATAGGCCGTCGCCGTATACTACCAATTCGTTCAAAGTCATTCCGGCTGACGACTACCATCCCTTCCAAGAAGCAAACCCGCCTTGCCGATCGTATAGCGTCATGTTCAGAGGATGAAATTAGGAAAAACCTTAATGACAGGGACATCAAGTTCATTATGAGTAAAAAGATCGTGAATCGAACCGTTCGAGGATGTTACCACCCTCTTTATGGATCGAACGGTTAAGTCAGTAGCCTCGCCTATCCTGTGGCTTCGAGTGCCAAGCCAGGTATTCCTGGAGTAAATTCGGTAACAACGATTGCCAATAGTCCCCCTAATTCACGTTACCCATTCGTACACGATCAAACTTTTTACCGAAGGCCGTACCTTCCCAGAAGCCCAACCTGCAGTTACGATTGCCATGATTAGTATTCACGGAAACAAATCGGTAGACATTTTATGATTCCGATCCGTTATGTTTATGCATGAATTAGAAGATGGAATGCCAAACCGTTCGAGAACGATAGCACCTACTTTGAGAGCCGAACGGATTTCTCAATAGCGTCTTCCAACCAGTGATTCCGTGAGACAAATCAGGTATTCAATGAGTAAATCCGCTTTACACTATTGATGTCAGAAACAATATTTCAAGGCATAAATATTAATATCCAGAGTCAAACCTTTGTAGAACGTTACGTATTGACATAGAGTCAAACCTTATAGGGACCACCTTACCGTCCGAGAAGCGCATCACGCTGTTGGGAGTGCCATGCTTAGTATTCACGGAAAGAAATTGGTACACATTTTAGCTGACGCACAGTTCATTTGCATGTATGTATAGCAAAATCGACAGTCAAACCATACGAGAACGTTACGGGCCCTTCTTTGAGAGTAGTACGGCTAAGTCAATTGCCGCACATATCCTGTCATTCCGAGTGTCAAACCAGGTATTCCGAGTGCAAATACACTGTTCAGTATTGGCAATAGTCACCGCAATTCAGGGTACGAATATCAGAGGACAGAGTCAAATCTTTGTAGATCGTTACATATTGGAATAGAGTCAAACGCTTCACCGAAGACCGTACCTTCCGTAAACCTAGCCCGCTGTTTCGAGAGAATAACAGCGTGTTCAGTGAAACGAATTAGTATAAATATAAGTGTCATGCATCATAATGTCATGTATGAATCACAAAATCGGGGGACAAGCATATCCAGAACGTTACACGGTCTTAGAGAATCGCAGCTATGTCGATAGCTTCACATACCTTGTGATACCGAGAGTCAAACCAGGTATTCCGAGAGTAAATCGGATGTACAGTTTTAGCATTAGACACCCTAATTCACGGACTAGGTATTGAAGTACAGAGTCAGATCGTTGTCGGTCGTTACGTATTGGTACAGAGACAAACTCTTTATAGAAGGCCTTACCTGCCGAGAAGCTAACCCGCTATATCGACGGCATTACTTCGTGTACAAAGTGGCATGTTTGTGTATATTTTAGTGACTGGCACCATAATTTCATGTACGAATTAGATGACCGAGGGTTAAACCGTTCGAAAACGATACCGCCATATTTGAGAGTCGAACGGCTAAGTCAATAGCTACAAATATCCTGCGATTCCAAGAGTCAAACCAGGAGCTTCAAGAGTAAATCCGCTCGTCAGTATTGGCAATAGGCACCTTACTTCAAAGTTTCTAATTAAAGAAGTGCGTCAACCCGTTTGTGATCATTACTAATTGGCATAAAGTCGAATCTTTTACAGAAGATCGTGCCGTCCGAAAGCCTATACCGCTTTATCGGTAGTATAACACCGTCTCCAGAGGAACAAATTGTTATACATTTTTTAGATAGATACCTTAATTTCATGTACGAATTAGTTGATCGAGGGTCTATTCGTTCGAGAAAGTTACCACCTTCTTTGAGAGTCGAATGGATAATTCAATTGCTCAAATATCCTGAGATTCCGTGAGTCAAACCAGGTATATCTAGGTTAAATCCACTATACAGTACTGACATTCAACTCCATACTTCACGGTATAAATATTAAGGAACAGGGTCAAGCCGTTGCAGAACAATACGTTTTGGTATACAGTCAAACTTTTTACACAAGGCTGTACCCTCCGACAAGAAAACCCACTGGATCAAGAGTATAACTTCGTGTTCTGAGCGGCAAATTATTATACATTTTAGTCACGGTCACCTTAGTTTCATGTCTCGATATGAATATCAAGAGTCAAACCGATCGAGAACATAACCACCATCTTTGGCAGTCGAACCGCTAAGTCAATAGCTTCAGCTATACCAGTTGCTCCGTCTAAGAAACCAGATATTTGGATAGTCAATCCGCCTCGCACACTTGGCAAAGGAGGCCTTATTTCAGTGTATCAATATTTAAGTAGAGATTCAAACTATTGGTGCACGTTACTAACTAGTATAACGTCAAACTGTATGCAGACTGGCTGAGCGTCCGAGAACCTAAAACGTTACCACCTCCTTTGAGAGTAGAACAGCTAAGCCAATAGCTTCTGCTATCCTGTTATTCCGAAGTACAGACTGTGTATTCCTGGAGTCCATCGACTGCGCAGTATCACCATCGAACACTTTAATTCACGGTACGAATAATGATGCCGATGATCACACGGTTCGAGAATGATACCACCATTATTGGTAGTCGAACCGCTAAGCCAACTTCACTTCAGCTTGCTGTTCCTTCTCTCAAACCGGGTATTCAAAGAGTTAATCAGATGTGCAGTGTTCGCACTAGACACCTTAGTTCAGGGATATCAATATGAATGTTGATATTCAATTAGGTCCAAAACGTTACCACTGGTTACAGTGTCCAGCTTTTTACAGCAGGCCTCACCATCCGAGAAACTTACCCACTGTATAGAGAGAATAAATTCCTGTCCAGATAAACAAATTATTATGCATTTTAGTGACGGCCGCCATAACTTCATCTATGAATTAGAAGATGGAGGGTCAAACTGTACGGGAACGTTACCACCTTCTGTAAGAGACGAACGGCTAAGTGAATATCTTGACCTATCCTGAGATTTGGAAAGGGAAACAAGGTATTCCGGAAGTAAGTCCGCTCAACAGTATGGGCAATAGACACCTTAATTCACGGCATGAGTATTAAAGTAGGGAGTCAAACTGTTGTAGATCATTAGCAAATGGTAAGAAGTCAAAATTTTAGGGGATACCTTGCCTTCCTGGAAAATAACCCACTGTAGCGAGTGTCACGCTTAGTGCACACGACAACAAATCAGTAGATATTTTAGTAGGCGGACACATTATTTTCATGTTTGAATGGAATAATCGGGAGTCAAACCGTTCAAGAGCGTTACCACATTCGTTTTGAAATGACACATCTACCACAATAGTTTCACCTATCCAGTGATTCCGATAGTCAAATCAGGTACGCCGGGAGTGAATCCGCTGTACAGTATTGTACAAAGCAGGTACCAAAACAGGTACATTGGGAGTAGGCGCCTTGTGCAGTATTGACTGTGGACACATTATTTCACGATATGAATATCAAATAATAGAGTCAAGCCGCTGTAGCACGATACCTACTCCGACAGCGTTAACTTCTTCCATAAGGACTTACAATCCGAGAAGCAAATCCACACTATCAAGTGTATAGCAGCGTAACCAGAGACACAAATTCGTAAACATTTTAGGCACCAAACCTTTCGAGAGCGATATCACCATCTGTGAGACACGAGCGGCTAAGACAACAGCTTCACCCATCCTGCGATTCCAAGAATGAAACCAGGTATTCCGGGAGTAAATGCCCTGAACAGTATTGATTATAAACGCCATCATTTACGGTCTATATATTAAAATAGAGCTTCAAACCGGTTGTGCACGTTACCAATTTTCATAAAGTCAAACGCATTACCGCAGGCCGTAACTTCCGCGAACGTCACCAGCTTCATCGGAAGCATATCTTCGTATGTAGCGGGGCTAATTATTGTAGATATTAGTGACGGTAACGTAATTTAATGTATGAATTTAGAAGATCGATGGTAAAACCGTTCAAGATCGTTGCCGCCATAGCTGGGAATTGGACGCCTTCGTTATTAACTTCACCTATCCTATGTTGCCGAGAGTCAAACCAGGTGTTCCAGGCGTAAATCCGAAGAACAATGTTGACATTAGATACCTTCATGCACTGTATGTGTTTTAAAGCACACCTCCAACCCGTTATAGAACGCTACACATTGGTATAGTGACAAACCTTTTACCGAGAGCCTTACCTTCCGAGAAGCTTACTCGCCGTATATAGAGTATAACTTCGTGTTCAGAGAAAGAAATTAGTATACATATTAGTGATGAGCATCATATGTTCATGTAGGAATTAGAAGGTAGAGGGTCAAATCGTTCCAGAACGATACCACCTTCTTTGAGAGACGCAAAACTAAGTCAATAGCTCCACCTATCCTGTGATTTCGAGAGTCGGACACAGGTATTCCGTCAGTAAGTCCGCTGAACGGTATTTGCACTGTACACCATATTTCACGGTTTGATTTTAAAGTAGAGGGTCAATAATTGTGAGAACGTTACCAATTGGTATAAAGTCGAACGCGTTACTGATGACCTGACCCACCGAAAGCCAAACCCGCTCTACCGGGAGTATAACATCGTGTTCAGAGGAACAAATTAATTTACATTTTGGTGACGGTCACCGTAATTACACGTATTAGATAGAAGATCGAGGGTAAAACCGCTCCAGATCGCTGCCACCTTCTCTGAGAGACGAAGGGCTAAATCAGTAGCTTCACCTTTTCTGTGATTCCGATTGTCAAACACGGTATGCCGGGTGTAAACCCGTGACACAGTTTTGGTCCTAAACACCTTAATTCACGGTATGAATGTTAAAGTGGAGCGTCAAACCATTTGAGATCGTTACCAATTCCTATAAAGTCAAACATTTTAACGAAGGCAAATTGTCAATAGCTTCATGTAACCTGTGATTCCAAGAGACAAGCCATGTATTCCGGGAGTGAATACGCTCAACAGTTTCGGCAATATACTCCTCAATTTGAGGTATGAATAATAATGCAGAGAGTCGAACCGTGGAAGAATGTTTCGTACCGTTATAGAGTCAAGCTCCTCAACGATGGCTTTACCTACCGAAAGCATATCGCATTATATCGAGAGTATAACTTCGTGTTGGGAGGAAGAAATTTGTATACATTTTACTGACGGGCACCTAAATTTCTTGTTTGAATTAGAAGATCGAGTGTCAAACGGTTAGAAATCGATACCTCCTTCTGTGAGAGACGAACGGCTATGTCAATACCTTCATCTATCCAGTGACTCGGGGTGTCAAACCAGGTGTTGAAGGCGTAAATGCGCTGAACCGTATTGGCAATAGACATATTAATTAAGGGGTTGATTATTGAAGCAGAACGTAAAATTGTTTGATATAGATGCCATTACCAATAAAGTCAAACGTTTTACCGGACACGATACACCCCAAAAAATTGCCCCGATGTATCGAGAGTATAACTTGGTGTTCAGGGGCAGAAATAGTCTCCATTTCAGTCACGGACACTATTACTTCATGTATGAATTGGAATCGATAGTCAATCCGCTCGGGAACGTTGCCACATTCTCTGAAAGGCGAACGGTTATGTGTGTAACTTCACCTGTACGGAGATTCCTAGAGTCAAACCAGTTATTCAGGAGTAAATCCGCTCAACAGTGTTGACAAGAGACACCTTCATTCACGGTTTGAGTATTAACGTAAAGCGTCGAACCGTTGCAGAACGTTACCTATTAGTATAAGATCATTCTTTTTACCGAATACCTTACCTTCCGAAAACCTATCCCGCTGTATCGAGAGCGACAATTTGTGCTCCGAGAAAGACATTAGTTTACAATTTAGTGACGGGAACATACTGTTATGTATGAAATACACGATCGAGTGTCAAACCGCTTGGGAACGTTACCACATTCTGTGATGGTCGGAGGTAAAAGTCGATAGCATCACGTATCCTATGACTCCGAGTGTCAAACCAGGTATTTCTTGAGCAAACACATTATGGGTATTACACACCCTATAACAAGGTATAAGTATTCAGGTTCAAACCGCCGTAGAAAGCTACGTACTAGTATAGAGTCAAACTGGTTACGGTAGGCCATATCTTCCATGAAGCTAACCCGCTGCATCGAGAGTATAAGTTCGTGCTCATAGAAGAAAATAAGTATACGGATTAGTGACGGTCATCATGATTACATGTATAAATTCGATGATACAGGGTTAAACCGTTCGAGAACGATACCACCTTCTTTCAGTGCCGAACCCCTAAGTCAACAGCTTTAAATATCCGGTTATTCGGCGACTCAAACCAGGTATACCCGGGGGAAACCCGCCGTGCAGCATTGATATTAGTCACCTTATTTCACGCTATAGATATTAAAGTGCAGTATCAAACCGTTGTCGAACTTTACGTATCGGCACAGAGTCAAGCATTTTACCGAAGGCGTTACCTTCCGAGAAGGTAGCCAGCTGCATCGAGAATATATCCTCATGTTCAGAGGTGCAAATTAGTATACGTTAGAGTGAGGGTGCACCTTAATTTCCAGCATGAATTTTAATGTCGAGAGGCAAACTGCTCCAGAACAATACCACCTACATGGAGAGTCGCACAGCTAAGTCAATGGCTTCACATATGATACGATTCCGAGAGTCGAACCATGAACTGCAGATGTAAATCCGCTGAACGCTATCGGAAATAGACACCATAATTCACTGTACAAATATTAAGGTAGACAGTCAAACCGTCGATGAACATTACAGGTTGGAATAATGTTATTCTTTTTACGAAATACCATACCTTCCGAGAACCTACCCGGCTGCAGGGAGTGTCTCTCTTAGTCTTCAGGGAGACTAATTGGTATGCATTGTAGAGACGGGCACCTTAACTTCATGTGTGAATTAGAAGGTCTATGGTCAAACCGTTCGAGAACCTTACCACCCTGATGGTGATTCGAACGTATAAGTCAATAGCTCCAACTATCCTGTGATTAAAAGAGAAAAACCAGGTGTTCCGGAAGTAAGGGCGCTTAGCAGTATTGGCAATAGGCACCTTACTTCGCTGTTTGAATAATAAATATAGAGCGACAGATCGTGTAAGGACGTTACCAAATGCTGTAAATTCAAATGTTTTACCGACGACTTTACCCTCCGAAAAACTAACTCGTTGTGTCGAGAGTATAACTTCGTGTTCAGAGAAAGGAATTAGTCTTCATTTCAGTGACGCGCACCTTATCTTCATGCATGCATTAGGAGATCGAGTGTCAAACCGCTCGAGAACGACACCACCTTCCGTGAGACACGAACGGATAAGTCAGTAGCTTCACGAATCGTGTGATTCGGAGAGTCTAGCCATGTATTCCGGCAGAAAGTCCGCTGAAGTGTTTTGGCAATAGATATCTTTATTAGCGATTTGAAAATTAAAGTAGAACATGAATTCGACGGAGAACACTACCATATGGTATAAGGTCATAGTTTTTACCGGAAACCGTGCCCCCCAAGAACTAGCCCGCAGTAGCGAGTGTCATGCTTAGTACTCTAGAAAATAAACTAGTGGACATTATTGCAGAAGCATACCATATTTTCGTATATAAATTAAAAGATCGTGGATCAAACCTGTCGAGAATGGTACCACGCTATCGAAAGTCGAACGACTAAGTCAATAGCTTCACATACCCTATGACTCCAAGAGTCAAACCATATATTCCTGGAGTAAATCCGCTGAATAGTATTGGCAGTAGATACCTCAACACATGGCATGAATATTAAAGTACAGTGTCGAACCGTTGTAGAACGATACATATTGATATGAAGACATCTTCATGACTGACGGCCTTACCCTCCGCAAACATAACCCGCTCTGTCGAGAGTATAACTTCGTGTTCAGTGAAAGAAATTAGTATCCATTTCAGAGTCGGCCATATTCACTTCATGGTTGAATTAGAAGATTGAGGGCCAAACCCCTCGAGAACGTTGCCACCTTGTTTGAGCTTCGCACAGCTAAGTAAATAGATTCAACAATCCTGTGATTCCTAGAGTCAAACCAGGTATGCCGGTGGTAAATCTGCAGAACAGTCTGGGCAATATGCACCGTAATTCATTGTTGGAATATTAAAATTGAGCGCAGAACCGTTTGTGAACGTTACCTATTGTTATGAAGTCAAACGTTTTACCGAAGGCAACACCTTCCGCTAACCTTACGCGATTCATCGAGAGTGTAACTTCGTGTTCAGAAGATCGAATTAGTTATCATTTCAGTGACTCGGTTCCTAATATCGTTATGAATATGAATATCAAGTGCCAAATCGTTCGCAAACGTTATCACCCTGTCTGAGATTCGGACGGCTGTGTCTATTGCTTCACCTATCCTGGGATTCCGAGAGTAAACCAGCTAATCCGGGAGTACAGCCGATGTAAAGTATTGTCAACAGACATCTTAAATCGCGGTATGAATATTAAAGCAGGACGTCAAACCCTTGTAGACCATTGCCCATTGGGGTAGAGTCAAACGTTTTACAGAAAGCCTTACCTTCGGAGAGCCTGAGCCTCTGTGTCGGAAGATTAACTTCCTGTTCTGAAGAACTCATAAGTATACATTTTGGAGACTAGCTGTATAATTTCTGGCATGCATTAGACGTCCGAGGATCAAACCTTTCTAGTACGTAACTACATTCATTGAAACTCAACCGGCTAAGTTAAAAGCTGCACATACACTGTGATTCCGATAGTCAAACCAGGTATTCCTGGAGTAAAATCATTGAAGAGTGTTGGCAATAGACACCTTAATTCACGATTCGAATAGAAAAATAGTTCGTGAAACCGTTTGAGAGCGTTACCCAGAGGTATAAAGCAAACGTTTTACCGAAGACCATTCCTTCCGAGAACCTCACCCGCTGCACCGAGAGTATAACATCGTGTTCAGAGAAACACATTAGTAGACAGTTAAGAGACTGGCACCGTATTTTGGTGCATGAATTAGAAGGTCGAGCGTCAGACCGTTGCAGAGAGATACCACCTTCATTGATATTCGTACGGGTAAGTCAATAGCTTCACCTATCCAATGTTTCCGAGACATATCTGGTACCCGGGTGAAAATTCGCTGAAACGTATTTGCAGCAGACAACTTAATTCACGGTATGAATATTGAAGCAGACAGTCAACCAGTCGTGGAACGGTACCGAGTGGTACAGATGCAAACCTTTTACCGATGGCCTTACCTTCTGAGGATGTAACCCGCCGTATCGTGAGTATAACATCGTGATCAGGGAAAGACATTATTATACATTTCACTCATGGGAACACTAATTTCATGTACGAATAAGAAGATCGGGTGTCAAAACGATCAGGATCGTGACCACCATCTATGAGGGTCGAACTGTTAAGTCAATAGGTTCACTCATCCTGCGATTCCAAGAGTCAAACCAGTTATTCCGGATGTAAATAGGCAGAACAGCGCTGGACACCTTAATCCACGGTTTGCATATCAATCCAGAGTGTAAAGCGGTTTGAGAGTGTTACCAATTGATTTAAAGTCAAACGTTTTACTGGAGACCTTACCCTCCGTGAAATTATTCCTCAGTATCGGGAGTATAACTTCGTGTACGGAGGAAGAAATTAGTATTCATTTCAGTGTCGATCACCTTATCTTCACGAATAAATTAGAAGAGAGAGTGTCAAATCGTTGCAGAACGATACCACCTCCTTTGAGAGACGCACAACTAAGTCAGTATCTCCACCTATCCTGTGATTCCGAGAGTCGGACAAATGTATTCCGGGAGTATATCCGCTGAATGGTTTTGGCACTAGACACCCTACTTCACGGTTTGACTTTAAAGTAGGGGGTCAATAATTTCTAGAACGAGAACAATTCGTATAAAGACAAACGTCTTGCTAATGACCTCACCCACCGAAAGCCAAAGGCGCTGCATCCTGGGTACAGCATCGTGTTCAGGGGAACATATTGACTTACATTTTGTTGGCGGTCACCTTATTTTCATGTTTGAACTAGAATATCTATGGTGAAACCGTACGAGACCGTCTCCATCACCGTTGAGAGCCGGACGGATAATCCAACAGCTCCTTGTATACTGTGATTTCGATAGTCAAACCAGGAAATTCGGGAGTAAATGCTCAGTACAGTATACTAAATAATCACCTTAATTCGAGGTATGTATGTTATAGTAGAGAGTCAAACCCTCGGAGAACATTACCAATTGGTATATTGTCCTTTTTTCCCGAAATTCGTCCCTTCTGCGTACCTATCCCGCAGTATCGAGTGTATAACTTCGGGTCGAGAGAAATATTTAAGTATGCATCTTATTGACGGGCACCTTGCTTACATATTCGAATAGAAAAATCATGAGTAAAACCTTTTGAGAACGTTGCCACCCCCTTTGAGTTTCGTACGGATAAGTCAATAGCACGACCTGTGCTGTCATTCCGAGAGTAAAAACCGGTAATCCGGGATAAAATCCGCAGAAAACGATTGGCATTAGGCACCATAATTGACGGTGTGAGTATGAATGTAGTGCGTCAATCCGATTGAGAACCTTACCAAATGGTAAGAAGACAAACGTTATATTGAAAATCTTACCCTCCAAAAGCCTACCGCGATGTATCGCGAGTATAACATGGTGCTCAGAGGAAGAAATTATTATACAGTTTAGTGACGGGCACCGTAATGTAATGTATTACTTAGAAGATCGAGGATCGATCTCTTCGAGAATGTATCCACCCTCTTTGTGGGCCGAACGGCTAAGTCAATTGTTACCCCTATCGTCTAATTAAGAGGGCCGAGCCAGGTACTCCGGGAGTGAACGTCATGAACAGCATTCACAAAGAACACCTTAATTGACGGTATAAATAAGAAGGTAGAGAGTCAAACCGTGGACGAACAATAAAGATCCATATAAGGTCATTCTATTTACCGAATACCGTGCCTTCCGAGAACATAACACTATTTAGCGTGAGTCTTGCTTAATGTACACGAGAGCAAATTATTAGACATGTTAGCAGACAGTCACCATATTTTCATGTACAAATATCAAAATCGAGAGTCGCACCGTTAGAGAGAAGTGCCACCTTCTTTGGGAATCGAAACGCTAAGACAGTAACGTCACCTACCCGGTGATTCCGAGAGACAAACCATCTATTCCGGGAGTAAATCCGCTGAGTAGTATTGGCAGTGGATTCCTCGTTTCACGAATGGAATAATATAGTAAATCGTCAAACCGTTAGAAAAAGCATTACCAATTGGTATATAGCCAAATATGTTACTGAAGGCCTTACCTTCCGAGAACATGTCGCGCAGTATCGTGAGCATAACGTCGCGTTCAGACAAACAACTTAGTATACATTTCAGTTACGGGAACCTTAACTTCATGTATGAATTAGAAGATCGAGGGTCATGCCGTTTGAAATACTATACCGACATCTTTGAGAGTCGAACGGATAAGTCAGTAGTTTCACCTCTCCTGTGATTCTGAAAGACTAACCAGGCATTCCAAGAGTCAATAAACTGTACATTATTGACAATGGACGCCTTAATTCGCGGATTGAATATTGTGGTACAGAGTCTATCTCTTGTAGAAAGTTACCTTTTGGTATAATGTCAAAAGTTTTACCGATGACATTACCTTTCAAGAACCTAACCTGCTGCATCAAAAAAATAACTTCGTTATCAGAGGTAGAAATTAGTATGTACTTTAGAGGCGTGCGACTCAATTTCAGGTATGAATTAGAAGATCTGGTGTCAAGCCGATCCAGAACGTTACCACCATATTTGAGAATCGAACGACTTATTCAATATCTTCACATATAGATACGATTGCGGGAGTCAAGCCATGTATTCCAGGAGTAAATTCGCCGAACAGCATTGACAATAGGCACCTAGTTTCCCAGTTTGAATAATATAGCAGAACATCAATCCATTGTAGATATTTACCTATTCGTCCAGTGTCAAACGATTTGCCGAAGAGCTTACCTTCCGTGAAGCTAACCCTCTGTATCCAGAGTATCACTTCGTGTTGAGAGAAGCAAGATCGCAATCATTTTAGTAACGGGCACCTTACTATCATGTGTGCATTCGATGATCCAGGGTCAAACGGTTCGAGAACGTTAACACCTTCTTTGAGTTTCGAACGGTTATGTAAAAATCGTCATCTCTCCTATGATTACGAGCATCAATTGCGGAATTCAGGGAGTAAATCTGCTATACAGTATTGGCATTAAACACTCTATTTCACGGTACAAATATTAAAGCAGAGCATCAAAGCTATTGAGAGCGTTTCTAATTGGTATAAAATCAAACGTATTACCGAAGACCATACATACCGCGAACCACACCGCCTTCAATGAGTGTATAAATTCGTGTTCAGAGTATCAAATTAGTATACGTTTCACTGACGGGCAACTTAACTTCATGTACGAATTAGATGATCGAAGGTCAAACCGTTCGAGAACGTTGCCACATTCTTTTTGAGTAGAACGGCTAAGTCAATAGATTCACATATCCAGTGATTCGGGCAGTCAAACCCGGTATGCCTGAAGTGAATCCGCTGGAGAGTACGGGAAATCGACACCTTAATTCACGGTTTCAATGTTAAAGCCGGACGTCAAGCTGTCGAAGCACGTCACCAATTGATATAAAGTCTTCGTTATTCCCAAATGCCTATCTTCCCTAGAAGCTAACTTGCTGTATCGGCAGTATAACTTCGTGCACCGAGATGCATGTTAGTATTCATTTTTGGAACGGGCACCTTAATTACATGTATGAATTAGTAGATTGAACTTAAAACCGTTCGAAAACGATCCCATCTTAGATGCGAATCGAACGGCTTTCATAACAGCTTCACCTGTCCTATGATGCCGAGAGTCAAAGCATATAATCCTCGTCTTAATCCGCCATACACTACTGGCATTAGACACGCTATTGCACGATATAAACATTAACGATCAGAGTAAAACTTTTGTGGATCGTTACCTATCGCTATATATTGCAACTTTTTACCAAAGGCCTTACCTTCCGAGAAGCTAACCTCCTGTATCCAGATTATATCTTCGTCACCAGGGACTCAAATTAGAATACATTTTAGTGACGTGCTCCTTATCTTCTATTATGAATTAGAAAATGGAGGGTCAAACCGATGGTGAACGACACCACCTTCGTTGAAAGGCGAATGGCTGTCAATAGCGTCACACATCCTGGAATTCTAAGAGTAGAAGCAGGTATTCTAGGAGTATATCCGCTGAACAGTTTATTCAATGGACACCTTAATTCACGGTTTGCATATTAACGTAGAGGGTCATACATTCGGAGAACATTACCAATTGGTATGAAGGCATTCTTTCTACCGAATACCTTGCCTTGTGTGAACATAACCCGCTGTATCGATTGTATAACTTCGTGTTCTGAGAAGCAAATGAGTATACATTAAAATGGCGGGAACCATATTTTCATGCATGAACACAAAATCATGAATAAAACCTCTCTGGAACGTTACCTCTTTCTTTGAAAATCTAACGGTTATGTTAACAGCTTCACCTATCCTGTGATTCCAAGAGGCGACCAGGCGTTCCGGGAGTAAATCCGTCGTACAGTATCGATAATAATCATCCTACTTTCCGGTATCAATATTAAAGTACAGAGTCAAACCGTTGTAGATCGTTACTTATTGTTCTAGGGTCGAATATAATACCGACGGCCATACCTTCCGAGAAGCTAACATGCTGCATGGGGAGCATAACGTCCTATTCAGAGATGCAATTTAGTATGCGTATTAGTGACGGCCAACTTAATTTCATGCATGAATTACATGATCGAAGGTCAAACAGTTCGGGAACGTTATCACCCACATTGAGATGCGACTGGCTCAGCCAATTGCTTCCCCTATCCTGTCATTCCAAGGGGTAAACCAGGTAATCTGGGAACAAATACGCTGGACAGGATTCGCAATATACAGCCTAGTTCCCAGTATGGGTATTAAAGTACAGTTTCGAACCGTTGTAGAACGTTACCTATTGTTGTAGAGTCAAACTCTTTGCCCTAGTCCTTACCTTACGTGAACCTATCCCGCTGTACCGAGTGTATAACTTCGTGTTGAGAGAAAGATATTGGTATACATTTTATTGACTGGCACCTTATTTACATATACGAATAGGAAAGTCATGAGTAAAACATTTTGAGAATATTGCCACCTTCTGTAAGGGTCGAGCGGCTGAGTCAATAGTTTCACCCATTCTCTAATTCCGAATGTTAAGCCTGATGTGCTGGGAACAAATTTGCTGAACTGTATGTGCACCACGAACTTTATGTCACGGTTTCAATATTAAAATATAGCGGCAAACCGTTTGGGATAGTTAGAAATTTGAATAAATTAATTCCTTTTACCGAATGCCTTTCCTTCGAGAAGCAAACCCGAAGTATCGAGAGTATGTCTGCGCGTACGGAGATGCGAGATAGTAAGCGTTTTAGTCAGAGGCACCTTAGTTTCATGTATGATAAAGGTCGGGGGTCAAACCGTTCGAGATCGTTACCATCTTCTGTGAGAGACGAACGGCTAAGTCAATAGATACACCTATACTGTCACACCGGCGGTCAGATTACGTATTCCGGACTGTATCCAGAGTGCAGTATAACCAATGGACACGTTAATAAACGGTACGCGTATTAAAGTGAAATTTCAAACCCTTGCCGAATGTTACCTATTGGTATTGCGTCACACTTCTTACCCAAGAGCTTGCCCTCCGTTATCCTCGCCAGCTGTATCGATAGCCTAAATAGATGTTCTAGGAAATTACCTATTATTCCTTTTAGTGAAGGGCACCTTCATTTCATGTACGCATAAGAAGATCAATAGGCATACCGTTCCTGATCATTACCACCTTAAGTGGGATTCGCATATCTACGTCAATAGCTTCACGCATTCTGTGATTCCGAGAGTCAAACCAGTAACTCCATGAGTAAATCCACATAACAGCATTGGCATTAGGCACCTTAATTGACAGTGTCAACATTAAAGTAGTGCGTCACTCCATTTGAGAGCGTTACCAATTGACATATATTGAAATGTTTTGCAGAAGACATTACCATCCTCACAGCTTACCCGCCGTATCGAGATTATAACTTTGTTTTCAGAGAAACACAATAGTTCACATTTTAATGACGAGCACCTTAATTTCGTTAGTAAATAGTCAATAGTTTCACCTATCCTATAATTACGATAGTCAATCCTGGTATTCCGGGAGTCAATTCGCTGTACACTAATGGCAACGGACACCTTAATTCACGGTTTGAATATTAATGTAGACCGTGAAACCGTGTGAGAACGTTACCAATTCCTGTAGAGTTAAAAGCTTTACCGAAGACCATTCCGTCCAAAAAGGTAACACTAGGGCTTTACATATTGGCACAGAGTAAAACATTTATCGAAACTCTTACCTTCCGAAAACCAAACTCGCTGAATCGAGAGTATACCATCGTGTTCAGTGAAGGACATTAGAATACATTTCCGTGACTGATACCTTAATTTCATGTATGAAATGAAATATTGAGTGTCAAACCGATGGGGAACGTGACCATCTTCGTTGGGATTCGAACAACTGAGTCAGTAGCCTCACCTATCCTGTGACTACTATTGTCAAGCCATGTATTCCGTGTGTAAATCCGGTGAAAAGTATTGGCATTAGGACCCTTAATTCACGGTTTCAATATTAAGGTAGCGCGTCTAATCTTTGTAGAACGTCACCAACTCGTATATGATCAATTTTTTTTCCGAAGGCCGCACATTCCGTGAAGCCCAACCTGCGGTTGGGAGTGTGCTGCATAGTATTCGTGGAAACAAAATGGTAGACATTTTAGAGCGGGTCACGTTAGCTTTATGTATGAATTAGAAGATCCAGGGTCCATCCGCTGGAGAGCGATCCCACCTTCTCTGAGAATCGAACGGCGAAGTCAATAGCATCACCAATCCTGGGACTCCTAGCGCTACACCAAGTATTCCTGGAGTAAATGCGCGGTACAGAATTGGCAATCGACACCTCTATTCACGGTTTGAATTTAACATAGAGCGTCATACCGTTGTAGACCATTACAAGTTGGTATGATGTCAGCCTTTTTACCAATTACCTTACTTACCGAAAACCTAACCTGCTGCACCGAATGTGTTGCTTGGTGTTCGCGAAGATATTAGTAGATATTTTAGAAGACGGAAGCCCTATATTTATGTTTGAATAGAAAAATCGACGGTCAAACCGTTCGGGAACTCTACCACCTGCGTTGAGAATCGAACGGCTGAGTCAATAGCTTCACCCATTCTGTGATACCGAGAGCCAAACAGGTATTCCGGGAGTAATCAGCTGATCAGTATGGGCATTAGACACACTATTTCACGGTATAATTATTACTGTACAGAGTTAATCCTTTGTAGAGCATTACCAATTGGAATGGTGTCAATCTTTTTACCGAAGGCCTTACCTACCGGAATTAGACCTCGCTGAATTGAGGGTATAACTTCGTATCCAGAGAAACATATTAGAATAAATTTTAGTGACTGGCACCTTAATTTCCTCTATGAAATCGAAGATCGAGTGCCAAATCGAGCGATACTGTTCCCACCTTCTATGGGATTCGAATGACTAAGTCAATAGCTTCACGTATGCCGTGATTCGGAGAGTGCACCTGAGAAAACAGAGAAGTTAGTCCGATTAACAGTATTGGCAACTGGCACCTTGATTCACATTTCAAATATTAAAATATAGCGTCAAACCGTTTCAGAGCGTTGCCAATTTGTATAAAGTCAAATACTTTACAGATCCTCTTACCGTTGGAGAAGCTATCCTGCTGCTTCGAGTGTATTGCTTCGTGTTCTGGGAAAGAAAATGGTTTTAATTTCAGTGACGGGCGCCTTAGCTTCATGTATCAGTTAGAAGAGCGAGGGTCAACCCGTTTCACATCGTTACCACCTACCTACTTGGAGGGTCGAACTTCTCGGTCAATAGCTACACCTATCCACTGATTCCGAATGTCAAACTAGGTGTTCCGGATGTCAGTCTTCTGTACACTGCTGGCAGCGGACAACTTAATTCGCGGTATGAATATTAAAGTACAGCGCAAAACCATTGTAGAACTTTACGTATTGATGTTCAGTCAAACTTTTTACAGAAAGCCTTACCTTCCGTCAGACAAGCGCGCCGTACCGAGCGTATAACTATTGTGCTGTGAGAGTCACAATAGTTTACATTTTATCGACGGGCACCTGAATTGCATGTATGGATTAGAAGATCGATTGGCAAATTGTTCCAGTACTTTATCACTCTCCTTGTGAGTCGGACAGCTTCGTCTCTAGATTCACCTATCCCGTAATTTCGAGAGGCAAGCTATGTATTCCAGGAGTGAATGTGGTGAACAGTACTGGCA
>NW_027471150.1:0-28625 GCF_051020765.1 Lasioglossum baleicum
ACGCATCACTGAAATTGCAGATTCGAATGCACGTAATAGCATTTACAATTTATTCTCGTTCCCATAACATTAATATTTTATACCCAATTGTCATTAATAATTTAAGTTTATAATCTGTTTATTTCACAAGAAATGCTAATAATTGCTGCTTTTCGTTTTTAACTTCTTATTACTTTATAGAATTTCGTAATATTTCTGCATCACAGAGTATGTAGAATAAAATTCTCAGATTAAGTACATAAACAGGATGCGATTAAAAATAATGGAAAAATTTATTACGCGATTCCAATTGCACATGTGTTTAGTAATATGGATAAAAGCTTACTTCCCTGCCCCTGTCCTAAATCTGTTTATTTCTCTCCAGCTTTTAAAAAAAAATTGTATCCTTACTATTAAAAGAGTCCTTTTGCTAGTATTTCCGAGAAGAACCATAAAATTCAAGCAAAAGCTGCAAAATTCGTGGACCGAATCCGATATTTTTAATGTTTTGTATAAAATAATACCCTGGACAACATTAAGCAACAATTATTATTGACATTGTTTTTGAGATATTGTCGAATATTACCTCCACATTGATCTGCCCTCTATACAAACGTATGCAATCGTATGCATATAACAAAGGAGCGGCAATTGTTATTCAAATAAATGTCATTCTATTAATTTTAGATTTCTCCTGTCTTGATAATTTTTTATTTTGTATCAAATGGACATTCTAAAGAGACGATCAAATCTTAAATGTTACAGCTTAAAAGCTCAAGATGTCTTCCGTATTTTGAGAAACAAGTGAAGGAATAAAGAGATAATTATTCCAGTGGAGGCTCCTCTTCATGCCAAAGAATTTGCCTGGGAAATATATTATTTTTTCGCATAACAAATGTCGTCGGTGAATGCTCGACTTCCATAAATACAAGTTCCTACCCTGTCTAATGTATCTTCGGTCTAAGGCAGGACCAACTAGAAAGCCTTACGAGTCCACTAGCAGGCACAGAACGAAACGCATCCCGTCCTTACGTACATTGTATCTGCTGCCTAGCCCCGATAGCGACAGCACCCGATAAACAAAAAGGCTGCACAAGGAAGGTGCACGAGTAAGGAGGAAAGTTTGTATGACATTCTCAATTCGTGACAGTTGTCGATAAAAAGGCTAGAGATGGTAAAGTTGTTATTAACATTTTGCACTCGAGAGGCCAGCCTCGGTCTCCATTTAAACAGATTCCCAAACATCGATGTCAATTAACGTATCAAATTTAAATTAACGTAAGGAATGTCGAAGTAAAGTAAAATTCTTTGTCAACTTCTACGCAATTCTTTATTTATCATTCTAATAATATCGTCGACTTAATGCCAGAAAGTCTTCGAATTACAATTTTTCTGCAACGAAAAATTCGTTGAGTACAATGTGCTAAATCAAATTGCGTTAATAACTATAAGAAATATATTAAATCGGACTGGTCTTATTTCCATTGAAGAAATATTCGATGCGTAAATATCGTGTAAGGGATGTGGTAAGGGTGAGACGAAGGGATACGATTCAGAAATTCAAAAGCGTCTGGTCTCGAAAATGATTTATCTTACACTGTTTAATTGCTTAAGTGTCCCATCACGCCTGGGGTCTTTGCCATTTCGGTCCTCTTGTTTGTCTCTCTGGATTGTTTATAGAAGAATCGACATGTTGTGGGAGTGTAAGGGCTTTGACATAATCCAAACCGACACTCATTATCAAAACCAACGATCGCTCACAAACATACACTTGACCCACTCCATAGAATTTCTCAGAAGCTTCCTTAAACTGATCTTCCCAAACATGGACTCGACCCACTCAATAGAACCTCTCAGAAACTCCCTAAAACTGATACTCTTAAACATGCACTCGACCCACTTAATAGAACATTTTAGAAGCCACCGTATAAATACCAGCCCACAGACACCAGCAGTCAGTCTTGAGACCTACCAGCTACAAACAACGTGAAATCTCTGTATTCGCTTGCACTATTGTAAGAACATATAAAGCGTTATAAGTATAACTCCACAGCTTCTTCTTTTTTTTTTTATCTTCAAGTAACGCTTTACGTAACAGCAGCATTGAGTTATCTCGATCGGTATAGCAGCGACCGATGTGACCCGTTGGAAGGTGGCTGTCAAGAGCCATTTGTCAGCGAATGGCAAGATATGTTCGTCGGATATTTTCTTACGATAAATATCTTTGTAAAATTTTATCAGATATAGTATTGGTTTAATAAAACCGCAACGCCTTAAAACCATGTATGCATGTCTATTTAGTTCACGTGCCCAGACGAACAAGATGAATTTGTATTTATACACTGTCCGCTTAGTACGTCGTAAAATTCCTCTTAACGATTAACTGTCTTCTTAATTATATAGAAGGAGAGTCTACTATACTTTAACTTGGCGAAGAGGATTTCGGAATAAAGTTCAGTAGCGCAACATATATATACTCATATTGGATGACCACCGATCCGTTCACTCTTAGTCACTAAACGGACCTAGCTGATAAGGGTAGGCCTCAAAACAATTTACTGATCCCTTCAGTGACTAAGCGCCAATGATTATCCTCACTCCCCGAGAAAAAAGATCATATAAGCGGCACTTGCAAACATTATACGCGACAGTTCCTTTTCTACCAATACATAGCACGTTATTGTATCTTCCGATGGAGCCACGTTGCACAACTCATGTTGCATAAATAAACGTTCAGAAATGTATATATAAAGTATTCTAAAAATTATTCGGTTTGCAATGTTTCCTTACTGGTTCAAACAAAATAGTAGGAAACATTTATATTTAGAAAAATGCTGTGTTAGCTACAGACTTCTAAAAGGATAGTTTATACTTCTAAATAATAATTTGTACAGCACACATAAAAATGTTTTGTCTCATGAAAACGTTTAGGAATAATTTGCATATATGGGCTGCAACGCGTGAACATTGAAAAAGCAACAAGTATCATTGGATGCCCCGAGCGGCAGTCGCGAATCAAACGTGTAAGGGAATACTGCGTAATTTTCTAATTTTACGTTCTGTACCGTTTTAATATTAATAAATATATTCTGTGTTTGATATTCTTATCGAATTTATAAAACGACGTGTTCGTCTATTTAATCAAACGGGATAAACGAATTTGGTGGGTATATAATACAAATGTATCTATATTTATTATGTAGTAATATAAAAATAAATAAACTTCCTTGAGTTCTAAAAATAATAATACTACTAGGTTACAGTCCGAAAAACGGCTCACAGCTCTTCAGCGCCACACTACCTATATTTCCTTTATTTTTTACGGGAAACCCTTGGAAACAAAGGAAAATCATGAAACATGTGAAAGATTATATTTCTTAACTCGTTAGCGAGCAGTAAAGTCGCATGTTGGAGCCAGTTATCGAAATTAACACATTGCGTACGGCGCTCTGCTCGCGCAACGCGTTCCCAGGGCGCGCACATTTTTAGGCGCTCTAGAATCACTTTATACGATGCATATATTCACTTTTTTTAATTCGCAAGTATTCTTAAATATTACTACATATTTTTTATACATCTTTTACATTTTTTACATTTAAAAAAATTTTAATTATTTATTTTACGAGTTTGAATAATCCTTTAGCGTATGATACCGAGTGAAGCACTCTCCCTTGTGCAATGGTATTTGAAACAACTTGCAATAATATCTTGTTTCGCTACTTTTTCCATTGCACAGACAAACTTTACATTTTTTTGTTGGGAATTTCTTTATTCCTTTGCCTATTATTGGTTCAAGGGTATGTTGTTTCATATTACCCGAGAGTCTATATGGACAGTCGATTCGTGCATGATCTCTTGTATTTGGAATACTTTGTTCAATATCCATAATAGTAGTTATTGAGTTTTTCTCTTTCGATGTCCATAATTGTATCACAGCAAGTAAAAAATCTTTATATTTCATTTTCTTGTCATTACAAAAATTACAAATTTTAATTGCATTTAATAGACCGCAGTTGATTAGATATAGTACCACATTTTTTAGCCATTTAACTGTTTTTCTCAGTATTGAATAATATGACAGATATTGGTCAGATATTGCAATCATTACAATGCATTTCGGTTTTCTTGTGATTTTGTGTTTTCCAATACAGTCGATCATTTCAAATTTATGGATTGTCGAAATAATTCGAACTTCTCCTTTGTCCTTCCAAATTTGAAATAAAATATCATGTTTGCGTTTGAAAATATTTTCTCCTTTTTGTATCTTTGTGCCACATACTGGTATTTTATTTTGTAATAAGAATTCAGCAGTATTCAAACTATTATAATAATTGTCCATATAGAGATGGTGCCAATATTCGAAATACGGTCTAAGAATCGTTGCTATAGTGTCATGTAGTTTTTCACCTTGCCCACAATAAATTTCCATGTTACATATATATCCAGTTTGACTCTCCGATAATACTAGTACAATTATTCCATATTTGGTGACCTTTCGTGGATTGTACGTCTTAAATTTTAATTTTCCACGCCAGGGCATCATAGCTTCATCTAGCAACAGTTTTGACGAGGAGTATAAACAGTTTAAAATTTTTCTATTAGATAATTGTAAACAGGTTCTATTTTGTAAAGTCTATCACTGTACAACAATAAATTACTATATAAGGTATAATGCACACAGCCACAAAGCTCCCACTGTAATGGCTATACTGACAAACTGATTTTTACGCTCTCAGAAAGTTGACATTCATTTTTCTTTTTGCTATCCATTTGTTAAAGGGATACGCAAGACTTCGTTACCCTGGTAACGTAACAAGAAAGTCTATTTTTAGTTCCTTAAATCGTCGATTGAGCCGAAACACCTGAAAACGAGATATCTCGTCTCCCGGCCACAACGTTCAGATTGCTAAAGACGAGATATCTCATCTCCCGTATGCAACGTGTTAAAATAGAAAAATAATATAGAGGAGGCAGACTACAGTAGAAAAGCGATTAACTGTTGTATGAAATTATGAAAAGGGTAAATGCTATTTCGAAATTGCGATGATTATTAACAGAAATATCGGTACTGTGCAGTGCATTGCGAAAGGACATGAACGCCACAACAGAATATGCAATACGTCCAGAAAAGGTTAGAAGAAGAAGTTGAATACGTACGTTGAAGGATGGATAGTGCGAATGGTAAATGGCAATTAAAGGATTAATGCTCATAAACGTACTAACGAAGTTGAAACGTATTAAGGAAACAGTGTAAATTAATAAGGAACGAAATTCCGCTTTCACCCATTGCAGTTAGGGCGACACCCGACGATCAAGCGTCGCTGGGGTAAAAACACGATCGAGCTGAGAGTAAAGAAAATATTCACACTGAAAGAAGAAAAAGCCACTTCGACCACCTCCCAATGTAAATCGATTAAAATAAATAATATTCAAATAGAGGTGTCGTGAATCCACGAGACAACCAGATAATTATCTCTAATGCCTTTTCTACTATCCCTAATACTAAAATTGAGAAAGTGTTTAGAAAAAAACAATATTACAATGAGTTCGAAAGTTTCTTCACAGAATTTCTTTATCTGATCCTGAATTTGCCCATTACGTATGCATTAGGAAACAATTACATGTCCACTTGTGGGCGTTAAAATGATCCCAGGATCCATTATATCCTTTATATAATTTTTAGTACCGCAGGCACTTTAACTGTGCTTCGCATGTACGGAAAAGAGTCACGTTGCTAATAACTCTCCTAACAACATCAAAACAAATGATATCGATGATAACTTACCAACTATTACTCCATCACCACCTACTTCTACTCAAACGTCAACTCGGTTAATAAATGAGAAATTTATAAAAGATCTCAATTACAATCATCCTGATATTTCTGAAATACCGGCAATCAATACCGGAATTAAGAGGTGTCTCTCATTCTCTACTGAATCAGCCTCTTGAAAAGGAGCAATTTTCAAGCATCAATAAACAGGCACCAAAAACAATATCGTTGGAGTAGAAAAATTATGGCCGATGTCTCCTTCTCCATCAGACTATAAGCTAGAGGTCTGAATGCCTCCGTCCAGATAAAGATCAAATATATAACCCAAGTAACGAATATATCCTTAATTACACCCAATTATTGAGCTTTCTAGAAAAATCTTCCGGGACTGCAAACCCTATCGAAATAGCTCATGAATATACCGAAAATATACCGGAATGGACAAAATGATACATTACAATCATCCATGACTGACAGGACACAATATCACGAAACGAATCCACACAGGTTATGCAGGAAACTTAGACCAAAATTCTCAATTGCACTGAATTTTCGCTATGAGACACAGACACTGACCTATTCATCGCGAATTGCAATCTAATAAATCCTTAATAAAATAAAAAGAAAGGAATTGTGATATCATCTATCACCGAATGAAGAAAACTATACCATGGATCATCAATGGTTATTATGCTCATTATGAGCAATTACAAGCTATCATTTCAGAAATAATATGCCTACTAGAAACTAATATCAATGGCCACTGCAATTTCCAAAATGTCTTACGTCACAGCAAATCCCCTCAACTCTAATTTAGAAGCGATTGCAATGGCCTCATCAGTACCAAATAAAACACATTTATGAAATGTATATCTATCCAATAGTCCCCTAAATCCCAATGATATAGGAAAGTTGATAGAGCATATTCCTAAACGCTTAATACAATTAGGAGACATTAATATCCATTATTCCCTATAGTGCTCATCTAGAACCAACGCTGGAGGTAAACGAACTGAAAAATTTCTATAAAATCCCAATTTAACACTTGTGTACTCTAGAGGATGTACCCATTATAATACTGGCAACAATCAGGGCCATTGGTTTAACATGACGCAGCTCAAATTTTTCTCAAAACATGGAATGGCAAGTAATGGATGACTAGCGTGACAGTGGTGACAATATTGCAATGAAAATAAAATATGATAATGATTCTCTTCAAAACCTGACCTTATTGATATATGAACACTGAATCTTAGCAAAATTAATGAGCACAAATCCAAAGCAATAATAGACTACGACATTCGCCTAAAAGGAGATCATTGTGAAATACAGCCATCCATTATCAAAGAAACACTCGAAAAATTTGAATCAATCATATGCACCGCGGCAAAGAATTCCTCTATTATATACAAATCTAAATACATCAGAAAACACGCAACACCGTGAAGGAATAGTGAATGTAATGTTGCACTCAAAGAGAGTCAGCGCGCATTCGATCGCATGAAAAACAATCCCATCCAAGGGAACCTAGATGGAATTCAAAAAGCTGTCATAACTATATCATAGAACGATTACAGCACGCAAAAGAATGTCATGGAAGATAATACGCCTCATCGGTAACAAACACAACACCACGAAATCTTTTGGATAAAATTAAACGAATTAACGGAGATAGGCAGTGCACAGAAATATAATTTCTAGATTTAGACGAAAGAAAAGTGTTTACCAATGACAAAGATGTCGCCATTTCTCTTGCTGAAAAAACTCAAGCTGAACTTAGGTGGCTGGAATTTCTCCTGAGCTCCTGGACCATATTAACAACCATAGGAATCAAATCATAGAATCGACAAAGGAATTTTCGGAAGGACCAGATGGCATTCTGAAGAGATTGCTGATAAATCTTCCACCTATAGGAAAAAATGATATTGACATAATTCTTAACAGCATATGGGAATCATCCATAGTGTTATTCCAGATAACCGGAAACTAGCCATCGTTGTGCCTATTCTTAAACCTGGAAGAAACAAAATTAAACGGATAGTTATCGTCCAGTAGCACTAACGAACAATATGTACGAGTTGGTGGAGAAAATAAACTGAAGGCTCATGGAAAAACCATTAGATGATACTAAATTCTCAACACCAGACCAACACAGATTCCGACAATATCGCTCTACCATTGACGTTCTGTTAAACATAGAGGCAGATGTCTGTGACGCTTTTCGAAAAGAGGAATGTCGTTACACATTATAATCAATTATCCCAATCGATTGTAGTCAAATTTCATTCACGCTATACAATGTTAAGAAAACCGTGCGTTTTTTGTCAAAGTATAAAATGGACCGTCACTTTGGGCTATAGTAGAGGCACGAAATATATTGTAATTCGAAATAAGTCGAAATTGTAGAATAACGACTTATATAGGGCGAATTTCCAGAAATGTGACTGTTCTAGAAAAAAGGAAGTATGTAATATGTATACAAATTACAGACACGATCAAATACGGTACGAAACTGTTTTCGTTACAGAGGGTTACCGAAAATATTTCTCTACAAGACATAGTGGTACCACTTGCTTACGATTTGCTTTATATAGTATTGCTATACGGATAGAATTATTTAACTTTTATAAAACCAGAACTTTATAAATATAAAACCAGAAGTCAACTATTTTGACCAGTTTTAGTATTGAATAATGTACATCGAGTACGCGATAAAGCGGCAGCACGGTTCCCAAACTTCAATGGTTCTTGACACTAATATAACACATAGGAATTTTGCATACACACCGTTATATCATATTTATTTATAAATTTCACTTGCTTTTGTGAAAAATTAGGCCCAGAAAACACTAGCACAGGCACGCATAAGTATACGAACGAAATTTTATTTTCTGAAATGGAAAGATTTCTTACATACTTACGTATTATGTTTAGGAGTGAAACAAATAATAATATCGAACTTCGCTACGTTAACGAGAATATTCAAAAAATTGTTATTCTGATAATCATAGACAAACAGGCAAACATCACCGATTTCGACTATTACTTGTTACAGTATTCGACATATTAAACAACCATTTTCATGTATACATGTATGGCCGCTGCTTGGTCGTGGCTTACTTGCATATTTGGCAAAATTTCTTTATTATTATTATCCGTTGTGACACTAGATCGGTCATATTTGGCGATGATTATGGACAAATAGATTTGAAAGATTGTTCTTAACACTAGGTATACTGGGGTTTTTTGTATACCTTTTTCTACGGACACCCGTCAGATTTTGGGTAAAGAAAACCACATAATTTCTTTAAAAAACAAACGACGAGTTTACGTTGAAAACAATCGCAATATTAACAGACTTAATTTAAGTTAATTAAATCTCTTAATATCGTATAACTGAAGCACCCATCCGTCAAATTGACGGGTCCCGTAAATCTAGTGTTAAATATGGTTGATGATGATTTTTGTCCTTGAAACATTTTGTGTACATACATATTGTTACGACGCATGCACAAAGGTTAAACGTGCCTCGGCATCCTTCTTACGGATTAAATCGCAACAGAAACGAGCACTCAAAGTCAGAAACGCTGAAGCCCCGAGAAATACAAAAAAATCAAATAAAAAAATAGCAGAAGCGTTTAATATTAACTCTTTGAACTCGAGCGGCGCCGATAAAGCACCCGGTGGATTCGCAGTGTCAAATCGAATTATTTGCTGTTTATGTAGTCTGGAATGGATTGCCCAAAGAAATAAAAATGACAAATTTATCGAAAAACTGCACGGTCGCGTATCGACGGAGAAACATCTTAACTTTAAGGTGGAAGGATAAGAGGATTGTCGCTTGTTTAACTACAAGGGGTGATACATGAATAGTGATGGGCAAAAGAATTATACAAGATAGTATGGAAGTACTCGCCAACAAACGTAAGATTGTATTGTGCCATATAAGATATATGGGTGGTGTTGATTGGGCCGATCAATACGCACCAACGTATTGTTTTCTACGAAACTCTTTTCTGGGACGTGGAAATTTGCATTATCAATGCTTACCTTCTCTATAAACTAGAAAAAACTAAAGAAGGGAAAAGCCACTGAGCCATTTGCGATTTGCAACAATTGTTGTTGAGCAATTTAGGGGAACATATTCCCAGCATCGTGATCAAGCGTCGTAATAAATAAAGGGACGAAAAGGGACTTTAACATTTGGTCTGACTGTTATACGCCTATAGATTGGCGGGAAGTAACATATTATTTTTGATAGGTGTCCTAATAAGCTAATGACGCATCTTGGGGCTTGTTTTACGAAATATCATTCAAAAATCAGTTGCAGAGCATAATGTTTCTCAAATTTTGTCGTTACTGATATAAAAATAAACAAATTGATGAAATTATATTATTTGTATACGTTCGTTTGTTCGCGAATGATTTTAAAGTACATGTAAAATGTTCCCGTAATTTAACCGAAATCGTTTCGAGTTACTGGTTTACGCAAGCGGAAAAGGCCTCGTTGCAAAGGGTAAATAGAACGAACTCGGCATACAGACAAATATCATCAGAAATCAGACGGTGCATCACCAATATAAATAAAGTGTAAAAATGCCAACCAGTGCATTTTATTATAAAACACCTAAATAACTCAGCATCTGGATTTGGTGTGCTGACACACAACGCGATACAACACACACGCACACGCACGCACACACACAGACATGTAACTTTAAAAAGTAAATTCGATTATTTTATATGTGTAATCATATATAAAATATATCAAACAAACATATACAATATAAAAAAATTCATTATTTCAGGTTACACGGTGGTTTCGTATATATTTAAAACTACAAAAATTGCAAACAGCGTATTAATTCTCCCTGCATGTTTCTTTTGCCAGAGTTAACATGTTTCTACAGTTTAGTTTGCGAGAGTTGATGAGTTATAAAGTTCCGAATTATGTATGGATTCATAGTACGGCTAAATATTTTTTCACCGGTCGATTTGAATGGTGACAGTAGCTGATTCGGAGGAGCAAGAGTAAGAGTTAGAAACGGTTTCCTAAAAAGTAAATTTACTACACCTTATGTCCAGTACTTAGCGCATGGGTCATCACAGGTTGTCGTCCCATCACGCCATACCTACGGTAAGAAATTATTCCTAATACATCGCATAAAATTTGGACTGTACGCGTACGTCTCAGAGTCCGTGACAATTCGGAATCAATGCTTTTCTGTTAACATCTGTATATCTTCTGTTATACTTCTAATATTTTTTATTCTCTAACATCTAACAGATACCTCACTGGACTTCTATGTACATGAATCTACACTAAAACGGACCAGGATTTTTCATGTATTTCATTGCAATCTTTTCACATGACACGAGAGAAATTATAAATAATAAGTTAATACTAAGTGTGATTTGTTCACGTGAGATATCACGATTAATCACAAGAACTGTCTTAATAACTAAACTATCGCAAGTTGTCATCTTTCTTTGTTGCAAATTGTCAACAGTTCGTAGATACGTTCTTAGGTAAGTTTCTAGGAATACAACGTTTACTCGAGGTTTCTGATTTGAATGTATCTTCGCGTGTTAATAATGAATCCCAATTATTATCATCCATTCGTGCTGTCTTGGTCTCATTGATATTTTTCATTGAAATTTTGATTCCTTTGCTTTCAACGTCAATCGAATCTCGTGGTATACTAAATTGTTGAGTTCGTAGATACGAGGTATAAAGTGACGTCTTGACAATTATCGAAAATGGATTGTTTGAAATATTTTATTGATCGCACGTTATTTTCCAATTGAAAACTGATCAACTATTTTCTAAAACATTCTTTTGCCTAATTGTCACGAGTAGTTTGAAAAATCGGCGAATGGTCAAACACTCTGTACAATTGTATAATTTTGTTTACCGAGATAAAGGGATAAAATACTGAAGAGCACAGGAATCCACTCTGCTGATAAGTTATTACAGCAGATTTTCTAGAATGTTATTCAATGGTTAATTTATTGAATTGTAGATTGAATAATTTGGGTCCGTTTGCATTTAAATTGATGAAAGGTCTTGCATGATAGGCAGATACGTATAATAACTATGGTTCAATCGACGGGACAACGGGAAGAGGGATAAAGAGTTGAACTTCCGTGCAATCGTAAAGGTAAGAAGTGTCGTAAGCTTTTAGGTTTCGAAATATTAACAAAAATATACGAGAACTATGCGATTCGGACGTTCTACCGAATGGCAGCCGTATCCGGTCGATGCCAAATTTTGAGGGTTTAGAGGGAAGAACAAATAGGTGGAAAATATAAAATTTTAGTTTCCGGAATTTGATAGTGTGCAAATCGCTAAAAGAAAAATGAACGAATTACACGTATCGCCACTAAGCCTACAGTTGTGTTGGTAATGAAAATAGACGAACGCTTCAGAGTAAAAGCGCAATATATACACAATGTTACCGAACGGGTATTGTCATCGAGCAAGTGATGATCTTACGTGGTAGAATAAGTCGAAAAGAGAAAGTAATATTTTTTCCGCTCGAAGCTTCGTTTACGAGAAACCTGAAGTCGAAAATTGTTGCAAACCCGCTCGTGTCGTGATAATTTTCATTTTCGTGTTTTCGCGTTCGTTGTAGATTCACCATTCTTTATCGTTCAAAAGTTATTTCGATATAAGACTCAGTTTTTACGAAATATCGAATTGGATATTGCACGGTAATATGTGGAATTGACCACCAAGATCGACTCCTATTTATATGTGTTAAGGAAGAGGGCATATGCCGAAATTAGCGAGAATCTTTCCTTACTTAATGACAGAATAGAAGATGCTTTGATATCGGTTCATAGTTCATAAGGAAAGCTATTAACAAATGTATTATCTATGCATCTTTATGCTCAATCTTCTTATAAGCGTAACTTCAAACGGAAAAATGTTATTCCTCTTCTACGACTTACTTTCCTACGCAGAATTACCTTTTGACGATGATATTGCTCTTCCGGTAATACACTATATATATATATATATAATATATATATATATATATATATATATATATATTAGGTCGTCCCATAAATTCGTTCCGGTTTTTACTTATTACCATTTAAAATTATACTTCGAATAAACCTTTAAATATTAAGAAAAAATTTAGTCGCCCTTTTGTTCTACGACTTCTTCCTATTTCGTTGACAAAGACGTTAATCATCGATATAGTTTATAAATTGTGACGATGAATGTAAATATCAACGCGAACGAACTTATGGGATGACCTAATATATATAATTCAGGAACGTTGTAATCGTCGGACTACTGGATATTCGCGTCCTGTGCACAGTCACTTTTGACACACACGGATGTTCCGTTAATACATATTCCAGGTCTGCCGAGTATCTCACCGATTCTGACTAATCAGAAATCAAAGTATGTAAGTACGTATACCAAAGCGCATCCAGTCATGTTGCTTCGACGTTGTTGCGACCCGGTTTCGGTAGGATACAAAAAAAAATACAATTCGCCCTACCTTGTCGCCGAGATCTTAGTATCCTTGCCCGTTTCAGTCCATACGGCACGTACGTCCGTCTCTAACAGGGATTTCCGAAAGGCCGTTTCCCGTACCACAGTTTACAAACGTAATCCTTAAATCTACTTACTTTTGGTGCCGTTAACGTATTAGGTACGCTGTGTGAACGGTTGTCGGGGTGAGTTGTCTTGGCTGTGCTTGGGTTTGCTTGACGGCGCAAGAGGGCTGGCTATGGCTCTGGTAGCTGCAGATTCTGAGACGATGAGCTTCCTTGAGCGTTGAGAGATTCTGGGACGATGAGCTTTTTCGAGCGTTGAGAGATTCCAAGACGATGGTTTTTTCAAGCGTTAGGAGTAGAAGAGTAAGTAGTAGGTTCAAGGCGCGAATTGATTCGAAACGATTTAGTAGGCAAAACAAAATATATTCTTAATAACTTTACAGAGATTTTACACTAGACTTTAACTTAGAATTTGGATTTTGACTCGAGATGTTAAGAGGAGGAGGCGCTGCTCGGGCAGAGCCTCGGGCCTAACTCTGATTGCATGTGACTTCTGAACAACGTAACTGCTTCGGTAGAATCTTCACTTCAACTGACGATCAACTGTAACTACGGTGGCGGCGTACAGATATATATAGTCGGCCGGTATTTATATGGTTGGTCCGAGTTTCTCGAATCATTCACTGCTTTCGTGGATAGCACGCGTCGGTTTCCGGTGCTTCCGGTGCTCGTTGAGGACTTCATCGCTTTGGCTTAAATTTTTCCTCGCGCTGTGACCGGGGATAAATGGAGCAAAACGGCAGGTCGGAAACGCGGCACCATTCGGAAGAATGTCACCGTTGACGACCAATGGAGAAAGTCGTAAAGGCACTCCTTTCTTATCTGTTCGCCCATAAGCTTTGGCTACACGCTTGCATTAAGCACCAAATGCTTACGTTCGAACGCTTTCACGAGGCGTAAAACACTCCGACATGAATATATTCATTGCTCCGACTTGCTTCAACCGCGTTGTTCGAGGTCCGATTGCCCCTCGAGTTTTCGTGAACGTCTACGTCTCGACGCACCTGAAAAAGAGAAAAAAGCGTCAGAATGGCGGATTATTGGCGTAGCACGTTGCAAATTGAACAAGGGCGCGGGAATCTCCCACCTTTGTCATCTCCGCCTCGGTCTTTTCTCATCGTCTCTCTCGGTCAATCGCATATACTCGAAATTCAAAGGTTATTTTTACATTAAGTTCCTCACCGCGTAAGAGAGGCGTCGGTGGAGGACGCAGCGGTGACGAACTCTTTCGGGAAGTGAGAAGAAGAGCATGTACGAGGGAGGATAGCCGGAGAGTGTAAAAACGAGCAGAGGGAGAAAGAACAAGGCGAACGAACGATCGACTGAAATTACTCTCTCTCTCTCTCTTTTCTCTCTTCCCCCGCTTTTCTCGTTAATTTTCCTTCGACCACGAAACGAATAACTGAACGAAATAACCCGATACCTCGTGCTATGATAGCCACCGCCATAGGTCCAGTCGATATTGCTAATATCCTCGCACAGCAGCTGCTTTATCAGCAGGTAGCCCCCATGCGTGTTGCAGATTTTAAGGAGCGTCCGCGATTTTTTTCTCTATTTTTTCCTTTTATTTTCCTCCTGTCGCGTTGCATGACCAGAATCCGTTCCCGTTCGGTTTATGACATCGTGAAAGTGGTAACAATATTTTAAGACGCAGGACTCGCGATGATTTAGTGCCGCGATCTAACCATAACCTAACACAGATCCGATTCGCGGCCCTCAGGTGTACGCTCTGTTTTTGTTTACGACCAAACAAATGGCGGTGTCATTAGGCAAGAGCTGTCGAAACACCTGCGAGATATATTTTCAGAGAAATGGCTATCCGACTCGCGTTATATTTCCCACTTTCGGCCAGCGAATAAATCCAGGATCGAACCGGCTGCAACTATGCTCGGTCACGTGGCCTCTCCGAATGAAAGACTTAAGAAAGAAAGGAAAAGAAAAACGAAACTCGGGAGCAGTAAAATCGCAAGGTTATGTCTCGTGACAAAAAAAGGAAGAGATAAAAAGGGTAGGAAAATGTCGCGACGCGAAAGCAGAGGAGACACGGGTTCGAGAAAAGTCCGTTTAATACACCGAATAGTCACGTTGCCGTGAAAGCGACCGGTCTAAATATAGGAAACCGTTTATAAGATCATGCAATACGCTTTTAGGCAGGCCTATTCGGGAATGACGTGTCAGCTTATCGTTTTCGGATAGCGGCGGATCTATGCTCGATTACAATGTATCCTGTCTCAAAGTAGCTTTCAGTTGGAAGGAAACGGTATAAGGGGGACCCTCAAGGGGCTCCGAAAGCAACTGTCTAAAATTAATCACATCACTTGGCAGGTCTTCCAAACAGCGTTTCATTAACGCTGCATGCACGGGGTGAATTAGGTCGCGTCGAGTTTGGCAGGAATTGCCAAATTGGCGAGGTACAACGTATTCACGTTTATGGCGTTCCTTTCGGCACGCGATGCGCCGCTCCGGTGGTTCGGCGGAACGAGCGGAAAGAAAGAAAGAAAGAAAGAGAAGCCGCGACGGCCGGAAAGAAACAAACATGGGAGTCCCTGTCGCGCAACGAGGCTGAACTTGAAGGAGAAAGTTTATTCGACGCGCGAACTCCGCGCCATCGAGACGCTCGTTAATATATGTGGGACCGTTATTGCGACGCGAACGGGCAAGGATTGTGCGACATTGTGCAATAACCATGGGAAGTTCACCGGCTTCGGTAAAACAAACAGAGTAAACGAAAGGCCGGGTTGCGTATGAAACCGCGGTATAAATATTTTTACGCAGTCGTAAAAACCGCTGAAATTATACCGCGCGCGGTGGAGAAAACTACCTATTGGTAAAAAATAACCTCGATGTTCGAGACGTGACGCGGTGATCGCTCTTCGCGAGGAGTTCCAGTGCGAGATATCACAGTTCCCGATGCTCGGGGGCCCTCCTATAGCACGCGAGTAGCCGTACTATTTCCGATTTAGCGTCCAATTACAATTTGCTTATCCTTGTCTCGTGTTACCAGCCCACTTGTCTCTACAAGGAATGTATTTTTCGCTGTATAACGTTACGTGCGCATGCGCGGCCAGTGGTGATTCCCATTGGTTTCCTGCTTCGCCGCGCGTCCCTCTAAACCGTTCCAAGTTCTAACCAGCGATTTTCTCCGCGGCCGAAAAAAACCGTGCCAAACGATATGCACCGCGGCACGTTTCGCAACGATTTTCCGGTTGCCGATATCGCCCTTTGTCCGCTCATAATGCGGGCCCAGGGCAGATTAAAGCAGCAAACGCATCTATTTATAGAAGGAACGGCAGTCGACGCATGGCGTTACCACGAGTAACGGCCGCAATAAGGACTTTATTTACAAAATGTTCTATATAATAACTTACATAGCACAAAAGGCAAATGTTCAATACAATAATCCACATAGTATATAAGGCAAATATTCAACATAATAATCCACATAGCGTATAAGACGAATGTTCTATATAATAATCCACATAGCACATAAGGCGAATATTCTATATAATAATCCACATAGCACATAAGACAAAGATGATATCCGCGCACTGCGCAGGTTTTGCACCACCCTGCCTTGCGCCTTATCGAAAACCGCCGAACTGACGCCTAGATGGAGAATTAGCCTCACTGTCACGCGCAAAAGCCGTCAAGGGCATTTGACGTGATAACGCACCGCGGGAGCCGGCGACGACCAAGATAACGGGATGGCATTACCGGTGGCCGACGTCACGCGTCGTGGGGCCGAGGCAGCACACGCGATAACGCGCTGCACGATGGCGCACCACCGGGGACGCCTGAGATAACATGATGGCTTCACCAGCGACTGACAACACGCACCGTGGGACCTTTTTTTTTTTTTTTTTTTTTTTTTGGTGTCGCAGGGGGGAATCTTCCAAAGATGTCCCGGCCCCCTGAGGGGGAGGCCGGGGGGTCTGTGGGATTCTTACCCACTAAACCCCTGCGGTGGTCCGTCTTCTTCGCACTTGGGGAGTCTCGGGGGCGGGCAGCACCGTGCCGGGAGCCCAAGTCTACCGAGTACTCCCCAGCGACTTACCCCTGCTGGGTTTTCCTCTTCGGGCTTCTCCTAGCCCTTGTCCTCTTGTGTTCAGGTGGCGCCGCGTGACCACTCTCGCGACGCCGACACCCCTTGGTCTCGATCCCCTAACGGTCGGGCCCTCGACCGACCGTCCGAGACCCCCCCGTGGCGGTAGGGCGAAGGGCGGGGACTCGCCTCGCCTCAGGGGGCACGCACCGTGGGACCTGGCCCAAGTGACTCCACCTCCACTCGGCCTCCCACTCTTCGCCGAGCATACAGCCGCCCTCATGGAGTTTTTGAGTGTTCTTCGTCATTAGTGAACAAGTTGGTCCGAGACTCGGCCCAAGAGTCGCCTTCTCCTTTTTAAACCAGCCAAAGTCATAGTCTTAGTCTAAGTAAAGTTAGAGTAAATCAAATTTGTAACGTTTTGAGAATATACTTTGTTCTACCTATTAAAACGGTGTAAAGTCAGTTTGCGTTCAGAACCTGCCTGTCCTCCAACCTTCGACGCTCGAAGAATCCTGTCAGTTCGGTAACTACACGAACAGCGCCTTTCAACGTGACGCAGCTCAGACGCAGGATCCAACCGCCCTCGACGCCCATTGATTCAACGACCTCCATAAATCAGCGGCGACACGATTAAGTTAAGAATAACCTTTTGCAAACCGTGATTCGGGAGGCCATACACGAGTCGGACGCGCAGAACCCGGTTGGACGCGGACATACGAGCTGCGTGGACCAAAACGGGCAATTCAGACTGCTTTCGGTGACACGGTCGGAAAGGATATTTTTTCAAAATTTCCCTACCCAAGCCGGACGTGACATATAGAATGAGCGACCGTGTGCGCGAGCGCTCGAATACGCTCAGTCGCGCGTGCACATTTTTGCGTCTGTCTGGCTGTCTCTCTTTCTCTCTCTCTCTCTTTCTCTCTCTCTCACTCTCGCTCTCGCACCGGTTCGCTCCCTCTCTGGTGTCGTGTGCGACACCACAGACGAGAGCGACCGAGAGAAATAGGCTATAGCTGCATCGCGAAACGGAAGACGCGTTGCATACCAACGGCGACATCGAAAAAAAGCGCGTCGCACATCTGCGTAAAATATTTCTGTACATTTCGTTGCCAGGGTGTTATGAGGGTTACCTCTCCGCGATAGCTCTCCTTCGCCGTTATCTCTCTCCCTCCCTTGGTCCGCTACGTCCCACGACACCTTGCCGTTCGATCACTTTTTAAATCGCCGTTTATCAATCGGCGCGATAATTGAAATCGCGGCTTCGTGGAAATGTATTCCAATGATTCGGAATCTTAATGCAAAACAATTTTTAAATCCGTCGATGTTGTACGCGTATCAGATACGTATAGCGTCTATTGTCTTCGGGCCTTATTACCGTTCGATGTTTTTGTTTCGTATAGTAGGCATACGTACCAGGCGGTATGTAGTTACACGGCGATAATTCGCCAGGCAAGCATCTAAACATTCACCGTAAACGTTTATTCATCGGTAAAATTAAAAGTTTCCGATTTACGACAATATTTGTTGCACCGCGGAAAAAAACATGCACCGCATCGACGAATGTTTCTGCAATACCTTGCATAGCGATTAGATTAACGATGCACGATGCGGTAGATACTAGAATCGAGAGTAGACTATACAGCTATTTCTAGAAACGATGCATATACGCATTTTGCCGTTGCAACGAGTTAATGCGAAACAACGCGTGTACTCTGGTTAACTATAGCGTGAAAAACGCAGTTCGTGGAACTGCGCATAATGCTCTGCGATTTCGTTCCGGCTCGATAGAATTGACATTCGAATACCGCTTAACGCCCGTGAAATGTCCTTAAAACGACAGTTTATCTTTCTCTCTTGAACGCGCTTGAAATTCGCTCGAATTTACTCGGTCGTTAGACGACATTCGGATCGGATAAATTCGAGTGGAATGAGCGCGCCTCTGGCCATTGGAAAGCGCGTCGCGACGCGAGGTTCCCGCTGCCGTTGACTTGTCAGAACCTGCACAGACACGTCTGACAAAATGATAAAGGGAGTTCATCCACTAGCGCCGCGTATCGTGTGACATATTCAAACCGACCATGCACTGTAAGGTGAACGGCCCGTCGGTTAACAAATGTGCCGTGGCAATAATCGTTGTCTCGTAACCGCTAAAAAAGCTAATAGCGCGAGCATTTCCTTTTATTAATCTTCGCTCTGCCGTCGTATTTTAACCTCTCGAACTTCTGCGCCGCGGTTTTTCGAATATACACCGAGCCCCCGTTTTCTCCTTCGGAAATTTCACGACGTTTACCGATATGCGTTCCGGGAATCGAGTGTGAAGATTAATCGATTCGTTAACGACGGGTATCGAAACACGCTTAATTAACAGTTCAGCAATACCATTTAAATGCAGTTAAAGAGGCGGGGAATCTTTTCGATCCTTTCGCAACGGATAAAACCGCCGGCCGAGCGGAGATGGTGAATTTCATAATCTCCCAGCGCAAACATGACGGATGTCGCTTTTTGTGTTTCGTAGATATACGGAACCGAATGCGTTGCTTTGCTTTTTCTCCCCGTGTAGGTTAGCCGCGCGTCGTCGCGATCCGGGCTTTGTCATTTGTTTTCGGTCCGATAGAGAATCGCGGCTATGGGAAGCATAAACGTGGCTTAAGGATGCCGTGCGACAAATATCTAGTTTTACCAAAGGCACCACACCGATCGCTCAATTAACCACATCTTGCATTCCGATATTGCATGCTCAAACATACAAGAAAAAAAAACTTTCTTGTCTTTATCAGAGGAGCGCGAGATCCCGAATGTGGCTAAAATTCATAAAAATTTGGGGGAATATCGTATTGGTGTTTATTTCGTTGAATATCGTGAGCGAAGATTGAAACTGAAATTCTTTTAATTTTCGGAAATCCTAAAGATTTCCAGTATTCCGAGTATTTTCCACAATTTCGGACACGTTCCGCGAATTTTGGTAATTACTGTAAATGTCGGAAACTTTCGAATATTTTGGGGAACTTTAAGAAGATGATTCCTATCTCGAAGAAAATTTCCAAATACAGGTTAGTCCCTACGAAGCTACTGGTTGAGGGGCGAGATACATGTCCAATTACAAAGTCTCGGGACTAAAACCGTAAAAGTTGTTAACAAGGGGGCATGCTCTAAACGAGACACATGCATTAGTCTCTTATTTAGCAGTTCCCGGAATACGACATACTTACCTCGAGGAAATACCCCTCTTTCTGATACAGAATCGAGGAACGAGACTCGATTAGCCGTAAGGGTCATACCTATGTCGTGATTGAATGCTTCGTTTTCAGTTCTTTCCTTCTACCTGTATTGGTACAGGTGACGTTCATGCACCTTCTGTTAACCTGTGTATATATCACAATCGAGTTCCGAAATCGGTTAGAACGTGATCCGAAGAGTTAAATTTACTTTTACCCAAGGACTCTGGTAAATGCTACTATTTCTACCAGATTCGTTCTAGACGTAATGAAACGTCATGTCGATCGATAACGGTACTCTGGACACCGCGATCAGTCAATAATAGTTCTCATTATACTTTTTATGAGAAAACTATATAATAAAATAAGAAAAACTATTAGATGTTTTTGACAACTAATCGCCTCAGACGTCGCGATATTGTGACTTTTACTGTTCAAGATTTAGTTTAAAAAATATATTAATCCTTTACCCCGCAAAGACGAGTCTAACTTGTGGTAAATTTTTCATCTAAAACTCCATGCAGTTCAATTGCATTCGCATTACACTGAAATTGACTGAAATATTGGATATACTCGTGCACGTGAAAAACTTTCAACATTCTATCGAGAGTGAAACAGGTACATGGTGGGTAATTAAATCTATATATTTCGACATATACTAGTATTCCCGTAATCAAATTATGACACAAGAGGTGGACGAAATTCCTTTTGTAACCAGTTAACTGCGTTCCATGTGTATACTCGTGTAAAACAAAGAATTACCACTTACTATACAAATTAGGAATTTCAATAAAGCGTAACAAACATGTAGCGGTGTGTTCTGTTTACATTATCAATAAAACTGTTATGTACTTTATACAAATCTTGATTATTCGCATTGATATATTGCGTATTTTGAATATTTCCCGTACATTACGTCATCTTTTACAAACGAATTGATAATTCTCCTCATTTAATTGTTTTGTTTACTTTTACTGAATTTCACAAAATTACTTTTCTTCCAAGTCTTGTTACAAATTTTATTCTCTTTTTATAATTTTCAAATTTCTCATAACGGAAACGTGTCAACAATGAATATTGAACTTTTTGTTGAATGAAAGTTTCATTCGTCCTGTATTTTGGCCTATTTTTTGTTTCTTTTCCCAGGTAAAATTTCTAATTGGAGCATTTGATCTGCGCTCGAAGAATATACTCGATGTTGATTGACTTTAATTCCCCATCCCGTGAGAGAGTTTAAAATTAAACTCTACAGTTAAACTCATCAGAGACTAATTTTTGAAAATGGTCAAAATCTATTTAATTTCTTCCATATTGAAAACAGTATAGTAAGTAATCGACGATGTCTTTCTTTTTATCGCAGATGTATACTATGGTAAATAATTCTTCAACTGACTTTCATTTTCTTTTCATTAATAATAATTACAGTTTTAACGTTTCCTGAAACTGATTCAATGTATGCATATCGTAATGCAAAAGATTGTTAACTGAAGTTTACATTTCATTTTGCAAATTTTATTCGATTATGAGAAAAATTGTGCGACTAAGTTATACCGATGACATAAATCAGCGCGATTTTGTATATTTCATTTTTAAGTGGAATTTGCAAACGAAACTGCTTCCCGTCCTAAGTTTATGAGATAAATAAATCTAATTATTCTAGTCTAGGAGTCCAGTTTTCAGTTTTCTTTAAGAAGGAAACTAAAGATTGTTTTACATGAATCTCTTAAACACATTCGTTCCTATATAAATGGTGTGAATAATTATAAACATTACGTTAATCTAAAATGAAAGAAGAAAATAGCGCAGAAGATTATCGCCTGCACAAGGTATCCTTTGTATTAACGTACGATGAATATAGATTGCATGGGAACGCTTGGGCCTTGGACTCGCCTCAGGTGTTCAGCTAATATTTCCAGTGCGTGCAAGAGGATCATATGGAAATCTATGACAGTATCGAATGATGTTTATGATTGAATGTTTCGGTGAGACATTGAGTGAGGGTACGTGCTGACATATATCTATTAATGTAATGATTATCACGTTCGTTTCATACGAGTGAGGTCCTTGATTCGGAACGGGTGTTACATAAAATATGTCTTATTCGTGAGATTTTTTTTTTTTTAATGTTAGGGAGGACAAGTGACTAGTGGGAATGTCTAGTAGATTTCGGGAACCAATGCTTGATTATTCGAGAGAGCGTTGACCGACGTTTTGTATGGGACCTCTCGCTCTCCGCCATCATACCGGCGATGGTGGAAGACAAGAGGAACGCGATGGCCGCCTTCTGCGACGAAGTAATCTAACAACCAGTGTCGGAGATTTAACGTGCTATACTAGGGCCTAATCGACACGGCCCCGACGGGTGCGGGATTGAGATACGCTCAATCAGCGCAGTACGTGGTCCACCTTACCACGTACCTATCAATTAGCCCGTCGACTGCAAGCCATATGCGCCAACCTTGGGTAGGCCGGAAACTTTCTAAATCCGTACTGACTCTGGAGGCCAGTGCCCGGGATATTTTCGCGCAGCTCACCTGTGGAGAGTCCAACCATCCAAAGACAGCGGCCCCCTAATCCGCGATATGGGCTTACCACTGCCCCCCTCGATGCCAATCCAAGCAACCGGCGAGGCGACGGATCGAAGCCCACCAACCTCAGGGCTCGAACCGTTCCCGAGGTACCAGTGAATGCAGGGCCGTACTGATCGTACTCCGCGTAAGGACACCTTACTTCCTTAATAAGGTGCTTGCTCACCTCGACCTAGGTTGGGCCGACTCAGACACAGTGGGTTCGTCACTCTCACACTGCAGTGGGGTTAGAAGGTCCACCGCAATTCCTGTGGGGGGTAGTAATCCAGTAGGAAGCAGCCGAGCAGGTACGAAAGGTTGAAGACCCGATCCGCGTACGAGGAAAGCGGCGGCGAATGGCCAGAAGAAGACTCGCCGTGGCCGCCACGCCGGCCAGTAGCTAAAGCCGGTGACCGGAGCCCTGGTGGCAGGAAAGGCAGTCTCCGGTCCTTCGATAGCCAGCCGCCAGGGCGAAACCCTGCAGTTGGGTGGGGCCCGACTGTCACGGACGACGTCGTCGAGAAGGCCGGCGCCGTGCGACCATCACGCGTAGAAGGACTAATCGATGGAATCATCACCGAAGAGGACCGAGGAGGACAGAAGATTGAAGTGAATCCCAGACATCGGATCACGCCACGGGTTGGGGGGGGGGGGGAGCCCAAAGGTGACATATCGCCTGACTCCCCGGGGCTTCCCCAAAACATAAAGAGAGGTAGACCACCGTGGAGATTATGAGTAAAGATTTCATAAAACACCTCTCCCCCCCCCCCCGCCCATAGGTGGGCAGGGTATCTTTTAGAAAATTTCCGCCACGCAAAAAAAAAAAAAAGAAAGGAGTACGTACCGACATGCAGGACTGAAGAAGAGCATGGGTACTGAAGTAGTACAATAGGATACGATCGTGTGAGAAGTTGAATAATTGTAAGAAGTCGTTGAGAAGTATTTGTGAATAAACCTATATTGTTACTAGAAACGTGTTTTTTGTGGCCTACCCGGTACCAAATTTTCCAGCAGTATCTACGTTAGTATGAATATGAATATCGTATTAGATCAAGAGACATAAACAAAATATGGATATGTAAGAAACAACAGCATTTAGAATTTTAAATGTTAAATTTCTCGCGCTGTTTGTTTTCTTCGCCCTTAACACACATATATCTAAATAAGTTAAGTGCTTGAAGGTAATTGACAATTACGAACGAGCATTCTTTTCATACCATTCCTTACATAAATTAATTTATATTGTATTTATGTTTTATGTATAATATTTGCGATGTTAAAGATTTTAACTTTTGTAACAAACGCATTATTATTTAAATAAAATTGTGCATACCTATTTCAAATAAATAACAAGTCTCCGTGTATATATTGGGCACAGTATACTTCTACGAATAATAATCAAAAACAATTTTTCAGTCTCAGAGTAACGCTTAGTACAATCTTTGCGAGTGACATATTTTTGGTTTGACTAACAATATTTGGAAAATTAACTTTTATTTCTAACAAACGAGCATCTTATTCATCTGATACAATTCTTGTTAGGAACTTTCAACTATCGACAAATCCATCGCGAAATATGATAAAAAAAGACGTTATATTGTTCTTATTGTGTTAACAGATAAATGTAAACTAATCGCAGCAAAGTTATACCCTGTTTGTACCGCGAAGAAAATATTTGCAAATTTAATTTACAGTGGATATTTTCAATATTTCGTCGGAAAAAATGTTGATGTCTATTTTTAATCGTAGTTCTACGGATGCGACAAAACTCCGTTCAATTAGAAAACGAGAAATATACGAAAAATATAGCGATTAGAAAATGATAGAATTCTTATTCTGTATGAAAAACTGCTATAGATGATGAAAATTGTGTCTGGCTGCAAATAACCGATATCGGCTGGTTTTTCTCATTACGGATGTGTAGAATCTATTAATTATGGAACTGTACTAAACAATAAAAAATGAGAAAAAGAGATTTATATAAAAATGTAGGGGAGGGAGGGAAAAAGGTTTGGGTTAGGTTAGGTAGCAAAAGGGTCTTTTGATATTTTCATTATAAAATATTTACAATAAATCTAAAATCATGACCGCTTTATTAATTAATTGTACCCAAAAACACTACCCACTACCTGTAGTAGACATTCGTAGCTATCAACGAATCGTGATTATTCCAAACAAATAATAATTTGTCTCGTATAATAATTAACACGAGTGTAAAAAATGAAAAAAAGTAAACGTGTACTCGTTAATAACAGTTATCTGTAAATAATTTTATTCAAGGAAAAAGTGTACTGCATTAACGAGGAAAGACAGTTTGAAATTTTGAGGAAAATGGACTTTTCTTTTTCTTTAAATGGTAGTTTGAAACCTTAAATGATACGAAGTATTCCAGCATTTGAAACGAACCATTTTGTAAAGAAGTCAAAATTGAGTCGCAATAAATATAAAACAGTCATCTCTAGACAGTCTATCTGCATGGATGTCTATAGATCGTAATATCAGAGAGTCGGTGAATCGACATTCATACGCCTACTTTTAGTCTGCTATTGGTGGATGGACCAAGATGTGAATCTAAACGTTGATAAAATAAGTATCTAACCGACATTCTTTTACGAATTGATTTGCAGCAATGTACATATGGCATGTACATACACCATGTTTATTTTATGTTCATCGAGAGAAACATTTTTCGTATTGCGGAGTGCACGTGGATGACACGATTGCGGTGAGTAGCACGGACTAGCTCGTGAGAAAATACGTGGAAGAATTGATGAGATACATCGGAGTAAAGGAACTAGGTGAGAGGCTAAACGTGTTCCCGGGATAAAAGTGGGGCAATAGGAAGGTAAAATGTTTATTAGTCAAACAAGTTATATGAACAATTTATTAAAATTTTACGGGACGATTAATGTTAAACAGGTAAGCGCTCCAATGGATACTAATCAGGAAAATCCGACAAAGAACAAGAGAGTCATATGAGCGATGAAAAAATATGCCAGGAGCTGTTGGGAAGATCGATGTGTTTGAACGTCCAAAATTGAGTCCAAATGTCCAAGATTGATGCATTTGGGTGCATTGAAGAGTATTTCCAAATACGTGAAAGAAACAATTAATTATATGATTGAGTATGGGAGAGCATATTCGGAAAACACAAGATGCGAAACGGATGCATCGTGGGATAGTTCCAGAGACGCAAAATCATTTAGCGGATTACTTCTCTACCGAAATGGTGATCTAATTCATTGGAGGAGTAAAAAGCAAAGGAGAGTTGCTTTATCAACAACCAAAAGTAAAAGATTTTTTTTCGAATTTGGACAAATGAACTATTAATTGAAATAGGTGTGTGCAATGATCAGAGAAAATAATTGAAATGTGATCATTAAAATGCAGTAAAATTAACGAACGGTGGTAATCTCAAATTAGAACAAAATTGTTAACTAGTATTTGTCATTTTGTTAAAGAGGGTATATAACATTATTTCGTAAAAGTGATGCATGTTCCAAACGAAAGAATGTTCGCTGATTGTATGACGAAGGCGTTGTTGAATGGACCAACATTGCTAAATAATGTAAGAACCTTATGAGTATTGAAAATTAAATAAAACCGAGGGGGAGAGAGTGTGAATTTTGTTTCAAAAGATGGGAAACGCGATTAGGCGAGGACGAACGATGGCACGAGTGTAATGTGCGTGTTTTTTGAACGTGTAAGCGAAAATGTAATGAAACAATTTCTTAATTAAACAAATACTTTACTTCTTCTTCGTTATTGTTACATCGCTAACATATCGAACTATATACCTTTCCTGCATTGCAAATACATCTACATACGTTTGTAAATTGTTCAATGACTTTTTTTCTCGTAAAAGAAATTGAATCCTTTAATTCGCAACATTTAATAACTTAACCCATATGTTGAACTAAAATATATAGTTAAGATTATAAATGTAGGAAGAAGAATCCATTCAGGATATATCAAAAAAATTCAAACAGTAATATATGTCTATAATATTCGTATGCTTCTTATTATGTTTTCTAATAGTACTGGTCATTGTAATTATATTGTAATATCGAAATGTAATTATAATGTGTTGCATTTATCTGTTACAATAGTTAAATAAATATTTACTTCATGTTGCATCCAGGATTCGATGTCATATTTTATCACAGAATTAGTGTAATTCAAATTTGAAGGTTTAATGGTGATTAAATACAACAAAACAATTTGGCGTGCAAGTAATGCGTAATGTAAGGAGAAAATGTTCCGGCAAAATTTAGTAATGAACGTGAATAATTAACACGTTCCGAGCCAAGCTATTTTTGTTAGACTTGTCGTTCAGGCCATTTGAAACTTAGAGTAACGATTGATACATTATCACCCATATCATATCATATCATTTAGACTAAAGATTGATATATTATCACATAACATTTCATTACATCATTCGTACATAAGTAGTAATCTTGTTTAGAGTAGTTATTACATTGTGTGCCACAAGTGGTACACGTGGCGCTGCGATCAGTTTGATTATAAAACTCAGTCAGTTCGAAACTTTTCGATTAGTAAAAAAACTTGTTCCGTTCGAATTTGTAAAAAAAACGAGAGAAATGGAATATTTAACATAAAAAGGAGTAGGTAAATATACGGAGATAACATTTTCTGTTTTTCATTTGTTTCTGTTAGAAAACAAGCTTCTATTATTTACTTTCATTAGATTATTCCATCATCTTTTAATTTTTTGAATTGAGCAAGTTGTTCAACTCTCATTTTTTTAACCCTAATGATAGGTAATGTGGAAATATACGACGGAGATAGTTCCAGTTCTATTTCGACTGAAAAAGAACTCCCACTTGGTACAAAATTCTCATGTAAATTTATATTATCATCTTCCGATGGGACAAGCGATGAATCAATTGAGGTTACCGCGCGCCCTAGTCGAAAATGCCGCCGAATTGTATATAGCTCCGAAAGTGAACATGAAGATCTAAATATTACTAATAAACTTATGTGCTTTGTTCTATACTGCATTTTGCGCAGTGTCTCATTCTTTTGGTAGAAATATATTTTACAGAATTACATTTGTCATAAAATGTATGTTCTCGGCGCATTACATAAATATTACTGCGTGTATCACCGGTGGTAGACGTGGCCTGAAGATCAGATTTAACGTACTTAACGTATTTAACGTGTACCACACGTGGCACGGAACGTGTTAACTTACGGAAAACAAAAGATGACTCTGAGTAAGGATCAGAACAGACCTTTCGGATAGTTATGTTAACGAGAAGGAATATACATGTTGCAATAATATTCAAACTTTATTTCTGCTTACATATACTCCAGTGGAGGTTTGCGATTTACCTAGGTTACGGATTCGTTTCCAATCGGTAGAAATCGGGCGGACTCGGGCGAACTTATTATACAACGATTTCCAGTATCCGAGCGTTTGCACGTGTAGGGCTTTCGCCCGAACC
>NW_027471151.1:0-28617 GCF_051020765.1 Lasioglossum baleicum
ATCAAAATAGTAAATAACCATTTGCATAAATAAATGGGAAACTGGAAGGAAATGCATGCGGAACAATATCAAGGTTATGGAAAGTAACAAAGATTGTACAGTAGTGTCGCACCGATCTGCCGCACGCATCTACAAAAGATCGCCAGTCGTGCCGCTCATACAGCGTAGGTGCGTACACAGAATATTACATAAAATAACAATATGTTTAACATATAACATATGTTCACTCAACTAATTGCATGGACACTTTTACTACAAAATACAATTCTTTAAACTAACGATTGGAATTTTGAAAAAAATCGAAATTATTATAACAGTAAATTACAGTATGTAATAATAAATGGAAAACTGGGAAAAAGCATATGGTACAAAATCAGGGTTAAATTAATTAAGGAAGACCATCGAGTAGTGCCGCCCCGATCTACAGAAAGCAACTTTAAGACCACTTCAGTCGTGTCGTGCATGGTAGCGTAAGTGCGTATTGAGACAATCATTTAAAATAATATTAAGTTCATCAACATAATATCATGAACGTACAGTCACATAATACCAAAGACTCTTTTAACGATAAATACAGTTTTTTAAACTAGAATTCGAAAATTTTGGAAAAAAAATTGGAAATAACGAAACAGTAAGTTACAGTATGGAGAAACAAATACAAATCTGCGAAAGAATGCAAGCGCTACAATATAGGGTTTAAAGAAGTTAACAAACACCATATAGCAGCGTCGCTCCGATCATGTGAACGCAACTACAGCATAATTCCAGCCGCGTCGTGCAGGAAGCGTAGGTACGTGTGCAGAAAAGCGTATAAAATAACAATTCGTTTAACAAAATATTCTCGTACACTCACCTAATGCCAAAGACACTTTCACTAAAAAAGACAATTTATTAAAATAAACATTGAAAATTTTGAAAAAAACGAAAATATAGCAGCAAATTACAGTATGAATAAATAAATGGGAAACTGTGAAAAATTGTATGCGGTACAATATCAGGGATAGAGAAATTAACTAAAATCAATCAGTAGTGTCGCTCCAATCTACAGTACGCAACAAGAAGACCTCGCCAGTCGTGTCGCACAAACACCGTCGGTGCGTATACTGACAGTCATATAAAATCACAATCAGTTTATCAAAATAATGTTATAAGCGTAAACTCATCTAATTCACACTAAGCATAACCTTAATTCACGGTTTGAATATTAAAGCTGACCGTCAACTCGTTGTAGATCGTTAACCACTGGTACAGATACAAACCTACTACCGAAAGCCTTACATTCCGCGAATGTCACCGGCCTCATCCATAATATAACTTCGTGTTCAGAGAAAGAAATTAGTATTTATTTCATTGACGGGCACTATAACTTCATGAGTGAAGTAGAAGACCGAGTGTTAAACACCTCGGGAATGATGCCACTTTCTGTGAGAGACGAACGGCTAACTGAAAAGCTTCATCTATCCATAGACTCCGAGTGTCAAACTAGGAATTCCCGGAGAAAATATGTTGAACGGTATTGGCAATAGGCACCTTAATTCACGGTATGAATATTGAAGTAGAGAGTTAAACCGACAGAGGACATTATCAATTCGAATTAAGTCATTCTTTTTATCGAATTCCATACCTTCCGACAACCTGGCCGGCTGTAGTGAGAGCCATGCTTATTGCTGACGCAAACAAATTACTAAACATATTAGCAGACGGACACCACATCTACATGAATACGTACCAAAATCGAGAGCCAAACGATCGAAATCGTTACCACCTTGATTGAGAATAGAATGGTTAAGTCATCAGCTTCACCTATCTTGCTATTCCGAGAGTCAAACAAGACATTCCGCAATTGAATCCGCTGAACGGTATTCGTAATAGACACCTTAATTCACGGTTTGTATTTTAGAATAGCGTGTCAGACCATTTGAGAACGTTATCAATTGCTATAAAGTCAAACGTCTTACCGAATGCCTTACGGTCCGAGAAGCTAACCTGCCCTATCAAGAGAATAGCTTCGTGTTTCGGGAAGCACATTAGTATTCAATTCAGTGACGTCACCTTAAATTCATGTACGAAATAGAAGATCGATGGTCAAACTGTTCGTGAGCGTTACTACTTTCATCGAGAGTCCAACTGCTATATAAAGAGATACACCTATCCTCTGAATCCGAGGGACAGACCACGTATTCCTCGAGTGAATCTACAGTGCAGTATTAGCAATGGACACGTCCATTCACGGTACGAACATAAAAGTGGAGTGTCAAATCTTTGTCGAATGTTACCTATTGATATTGCGTCAAACTGTTTACCGAAGACCATACCATCCGATATACTAACCTGCTGAATGCATATTCTAAACTCCTATTCACAGACACAACCAATTATTCCAATTAGTGACGGGCACCGCAATTTCATCTATGAATAAGTCGATCGAGTGTCAAACCATACGAGAACGTTAACACCTTCTAGAAGAATCGAACTGCTGTGTCCCCTTGTGAATCCGAGAGTAAACCCTGGTATTCCTGGAGAAAATCCGCAGCACAGTTTTGTAATAGGCACCATAATTCACGTTCTGAATATTGAAGTAGAGTGTCAAGTCGACGGAGAAAATTGCCCATTTGTATAGAGTCATTCTTTTTTCCGAATACTGTACCGTACGAGATTCCAAACAGCTGCAGCGATTTTGTTCCTTAGCTGTCACGTGATCAAATTAGTAGATATTTTAGCAGACGGACGCATTATTTTCATGCATATATGGGAATATCGAGGGCGAGCCATGCGAGAAAATTACCACCTACTTTGGTAGCCGCACATCTATGCCAGTACCTTCACCTATCCTGTAATTCCGAGAGTCCAACCAGGTATTCCGGGAGTATATCCGCTGGTCAGTATTGACAATGGACACTTTAACTCACGTTATGAATATTAATCTACATTAATAATCGTCAAACCGATCGAGAACGTTACCAACTGGTATAAGGTCACGCGTTTTACCTAATAACTTATCTTCCGAGAACAACACCGATCTGGCGTTTGTCTACCTTAGTGCTGAAAAAACAGGTTAGTATATATTTTAGCAGACAGTCAACATAAATTCATGTATGAATAGGAAAACCCAGTGTCAACCCTTTCGAGAACGATACCATCCTATTCAAGAACTGAACAGCTTAGTCAATAGTTTTACACATCTTGTTATTCCGCGGGTCAAACCAGGCATACCTGTAATCAATCCATTGTGCAGTAATACCAATGGCCATCTTAATTCGCGCTACGAATATTGATTTCGTGAGTCAAGCGCTTCGGGAACGATGTCGCTTGGTATGGAGTCGAAGCATAAACAGAAGATATTCCCTTTCGAGAAACAACACCCGCTATAGCGTGAGTATAAATTACTGCTCAGAGAAACAAATTTCTATGCATTTCAGTGCACGGCACCATAATGTCATGTTTGAATTAGATGATGGGGTCACAAACCGTTCGGGACCGTTGAAACCTTCTTTGAGAGTCGAACGGTTAAATCAATGTCTTCACCTATTCTGTGACTCTTAGAGTCAAATCAGGTCATCCGGGAGTAAGTACGCTGAACTTTACTGGCAACTGGGGCCTCAATTGAGGGTATGAATATTAATGTTCAGATTCAAACCGACGGAGAGCATTACCAATACGCATAAAGTAATACCAATTACCGAAAAACATACCTTCCGAGAACATAACCAGCAGTAGTGAGTGTCCTGCTTAATGCGCACGGAAACAAATTAGTAGATCGATTAGCGGACGAATATTACATGTTTTTGTATAAATGACAACATAGAGAGTCAAAGCGATCGAGAACGTTACCGCCATTTTTGAGAAATGAGCTGCTAGGTCAATAGCTACACCTACCCTGTGATTCCAGGAGTCAAACCAGGCACTCCGAAAGGCAATCCGCCATTCACTATTGGAAATGGACACGTTAATTCATGGTTTGAATACCAATGTAGAGCGGCAAGCCATCGGAGGACATTACCAAATGTTATAAAGTCCTACTTTTTACGGAAAAACTTAACCGCCGAGAACATAACTTGCACTCACGAGAGTATAGCTTTGTGTACAGAGAAAGAAATTAATAGAAATTTTATTGAAGGACAACTTGGTTTCATGTATGTATAAGAAGATCGAGCCACAAACCGCTCGAAAGCGCTGCCACCGCCTGTGGGAGACGAACTCCTAAATCAATAGCTTCACGAATCCTGTGAGTTCGAGGTTCAAACCAGGTAATCCGAGAGTAAATCCGCTGTACAGTATTAGCAATAGACTCCTTAATTCGCTGTTTTAATATTATATATAGCGACAAACTTATTGTGAATGTTACCAATTTTTATAAAGTCAATCGTTTTACCGAATACCGGAGTTTCCGTGAACCTCACCGGCCTCATCGAGGGTGTAACTTCGTGTTCAGAGGATCAGCTTACTAAATACTTTAGCGACTGGGATCTTACACTCACTATGAATATGAAGATCAATGTTCAAACCGTCCGAGAAAGGTACCAACTTCCATGAGATTCAAACGGCTCAGTCAATAATTTCATACATGCTGTGAATCAGGAAGTCAAACGAAATATTCCGAGAGTAAATGCGCCGGACAGTATTGGGAATAGATACCGTAAATCGCGGAATGAATATTAAAATAGAGCGATACACCGTGCGAGAACGTTAATTATTGCTATAAAGTCAAACGTTTTACCGCATACCTTTCCATCCAAGAACCTAGCCCACGTATCGATAGCAGAGCTACGTGCTTAAAAAAACACATTAGTATACAATTTAGTGGCGGCATCTAAAATTCATGCATGAATTAGGAAATCGAGTGTCAAACCTGTCGAGAACGTTACCACATTCTGTGAGAAGCGAACGGCTATGTCAATAGCTTCACCTATCCTGCGATTCTGCGAGTCCAACAAGGTATTCCGGGAGCGAATCCGCTGTACACTGTTGGTAATAGACACATTAATTCCAGATTTGAATATTAAACGAGAGGGTGAAACCGTTTGAGATCATAACCAATTGTTATAAAGTCAATCCTGTTACCGAAGACCTCGCCCCCCCCCCCCCCCAATAACCAATACCCGCGGTATCGAGAATATAATTTCGAGCTATCGGATTGAAATGAGTATACATTTTAGTGCAAGGCACATTAAGTTCATTTATGAATTTTAATATCGATGCTTAAACTGTTCGTGCACGTTACCCCCCATCCCGAGCCCACCCACTTTGTGAGTCGAACGGCTAAGACAATAGCTATCCTGTGATACCGAGAGTCATATAAGATAATACGGGCGTAAATCCGCTGAAGAGTATTGGCAATAGAGTCCCTAATTCACGGCATGAATATTAATGTAGGGAGTCAAACCGACGGAGGTCATTACCAATTCGAATAATGTTATTCCTCTCAGCGAATACCATACCTTAAGAGAACATAACCCGATGTAGCGAGTGTCTTAGTTATTGTTCACGGAAGCAAATTAGTAGACATTTTTGCTGTCACACAGCGTATTTTCATACATAAATATCAAGATCGGGAGTCAAACCGTTTGAGAACGGTAACTCTTGCTATGAATGCAAACGTTATAAGGAACAACATATCTTCATCGAGCCTCTACCGATTCATTAAGAGTATATCTTCGTGTTCAGCGAAAGAAGATAGTATTCATTTCAGTGATGGGCACCTTAGCTTTCCTGTATGAACTAGATGATCGAGTGTCAAACCTTTCGAGAAAGTTACCACCTTCTTTGAGACTCGAGCGACTGAGTTCATATCTTCACATTTTCTTGTGATTCCGAGCGGCAAACCAGCTGTTCCGGAGGTAAATCCGCTGAACAGTATGGGCAATAGACACCCTAACTCACGGTTTGAATATTAATGCTGGGCGTTATACCGTTGTAGTACTTTACCTGTTTGTATAGAGTCAAACATTTTACCGAAGGCCTTACCATTCAAGATGGTAACCCGCTGTATCGAGAGTAAAACATGGTGCTCGGTGGAACAAATTACAAAACATTTAAATGACGGGCACCTTAACGCCATATATATATATATATATCAGAAGATCGAGTGTCAAACCGTTCGAGATCGATACCACCACCTTTGAGAATCGAACGGCTACGTCAATAGCTTCATCTATACTAAGATTCCGAGAGTCAAACGAGGTATTCCGGCAGTAAATCAGCTGAACACTATTGCCAATTGACGCCTTAATAAACAGTGTTAATACTAAAACAGAGCGTCACAGCGTTTGAAACGGTACCAATTGCTACGAAGTCAAACGATATACAGAAGACGTTACCTTCCGCGAAACCTACCCGCTTCACCGAGAGTATAACTGTATGTTCAGAGGAAGAAATTAGTGTATATTATAGTGTTGGGCACCTTAATTTCGTTTCTGAATTAGATGATCGCGGGTCAAACCGTTCCTGACCGTTAACCACCTTTCTATGGTATTCGAACAATAAAGTCATTAGCTTCACATATCCTGTGTTTCCGAGAGCCATACCAGGTATTTCTGAAGTAAATCCTCCGAACAGTAGTAGCAATAGACATCTTCATTCAAGGCATGAATATTAAAGCACAGAGTAAAGCCGACGAAGATCATTTCGGGTACCATCAATTTATTCCTTTATCGAGTCCTATACCTTCCAGGAACCTAACCCTCTGCAGCGCGAGCTATGCTTTAGTGCTCAAGGAAACGAACTAGTAGCGATTTTAGCAGACGGACACATTTTTCATGTATGAATAGGAAGATCGAGGGACAATCCTTCCGAAAACGGGACCACACTATGCGAGAGTCGAACACCTTAATCAATACCTACATCTATCTTGTGCTTTCGAAGGTCAGATCTGGTATTCCGGGAGCCAGCCCGCTGTACTGTGATAGCAGTGGACACCTTTTCGCAGTTTGTATATTATAGTAGATCGTCAATCCGTCTGAGAACATTTGCAATTGGTATAGCGGCATACTCCTTACCGGATACCTTACCTTCGTAGAACATAACCCGCTGTATCGTGAGTAAAGTTCGTGTTCAGAGAAACAAATCAGTAGATATTTTATCAGACGCACAGTCTAATTTCATGTATTAATGGGAAGATCGAGGATCATGCCGTTCGAGAACGTTATTACATTCTGTGAGAGATGAACGGCTATGGTAATAGCCTCACCCATCCTGCGCTTCCGGGAGCTAAACCACGTACTCGAGGGCAATCCGCTGAACAGTTTTGGTAGTAGACAGCTTAATTCACTGTATAAACATTAAAGTATTGAGTCAAACCGTCGGAGAACAATACCAATTTGTGTAAAGTCATTCTCCTTACCGCATACCTTGTCTTCCGAGAAGCTGACCCGCTGTATCGAGAGCGTCACATCGTGTTCCGAGAAGCAAACTATTATGCATTTTAGTGACGGGCGCCATAATTTCACATATGAAATAGAAGGTAGAAGGTTATACCGCTGGATAAAGTTACCAACTTCCTTGATGGTCTCACAAATAAGTCAGTATCTTCAGCAGTTCTGCGATTCCGAGAGTCTAACCTGATAATCCAGGAGTAAACCGGAACACTATGTGCGGTAAAGACATTAATTCAGGGTATGAATAATAATGTCGGGAATCAAACCGTGGAAGAACGTTACGTATTGGTATAGAGTAAAATTTTTTACCGAAAGCCTTACGGTCGGTGAAGATATCCCGCCGTTTCGAGGGCACAACTTCGTGCTCAGAGTAACAAATTAGTTAACATTTTAGTGAGGGGCACCTTAGTCTTATGCACGAATAAGAAGATAGAGTGACAAAGCGTTTGGGATCGCTTCCACCTTCTTCGAGTGTCAGACGGCCGAGTCAATAGCTCCACCTGTTCTGTGATTCCAAGAGTCAAAGCTGGTATACCAGGCGTTAATGTGCAGAACAATATAGTCAATAGAAACATTAATTCACGGTATGAATATTAACGGAGACGGTCGAACCATTGTAGAGCACTACCTACTGGTAATACATCAGACGTTTTGCCGAAGGCCTTACCTTCCGAGAACCTAACCTGTCGCATGCAGAGTATAACTTCGTGTTTTGGGAAACACATTAGTATACGTTTTAGTGACGGCACCTTTAATTCATGTATGAATTAGAATATCGAGGGTTAAACCATTCGTGAACGTTACCGCCACCCGTGAGAGACGAATGGCTAAGTCAATGACTTCACCTATGCCGCGATTCTGAGAGTCATCTCAGGGAATACGGGAGTAAATCCACTGAGCAGTATTTGTAATGGACACACTATTGCACGGTTTGATTATTAATGTAAAGCGCCATACCGTTCCAGAACGTTACGTATTCGTATAAAGTAATTCCCTTTACCGAATACTTTACCCTCCCAGAACCTATCGCGCTGTAGAGGTAGACTTGCTTAGTGCTCACGGAAACAAATTAGTAGAAATTTTAGAAGACGGACTCTTTAATTTCATGTATGAGTAGGAAGATCGAGGGTGAAACCATCCGAGAACGTTACCACCTACTTGGAGAGCTGAACAGCTAAGTCAATAGCTTATCCTATCCTTTGATTCCGAGAGTCAAACCGGGTATCCCGGGAGTAAATCTGCTGAACAGAATTGTCAATAGACAACTTTATTCACGGTGTGAATATCTGTCAGGGGGTTAGTCAATCCATTGCAGAACGTCGAACATTGGAATAAAAACAGAATTTTTACCGAAGGCCTTACTGTCCGAAAACCAAACCCGCTGTAGGGAGTATCTTGCCGAGTAGTCACGGAGTTAAATGAGTAGACATTTTACCAGAAGGACACCTCATATTCTAATATGAATAGCAAAATGGGGAGACTAACCTTTCGAAAACGGTACCACCTTCTTTGCTAGTCGCACAGCTACGTCAGTAGCACAACTTGTCCAGTGATTCCAAAATTCAAACCAGGTATTCCGGCAGTAAATGCCTTGTGCACTATTGGCAATGGACAACTTAATTCACGGTTTGCATATTGAAGTAGAGCGACAGACAATTTGAGAACTTTACCAGATGCTATAAAGTTAATTGCTTTACGGAAGACCATACCCTCCGAAAAATTATCGCGCTGTACCGTGAGTAAAACTTCGTGTTCAGAGAAAGAAATTCGTATTCATTTCAGTAACGCGCACCTTAACTTCATGTATGAATAACAAGATCGAGGGTCAAACCGCTCGTGAACGTTACCACCCTCTTTGAGAGTCGAACGGATATGTTACCGAAGCCCTTACCATCCGAGAAACTAACCCGCTGTACCGTGAGTATAACTTCATGTACAGAGAATCAAATTACAATACAATTTAGTGCCGGGCAACTTAATTTCATGTATTAATTAGATGATAGAGAATCAAACCGTTCGAGAACGTTACGACCCACTGTTTGGGTGGAACGGCTAAGTCAATAGCTTCTCCTATCCTGTGATTTCGAGGGCCGAGCCAGGTATTCCGGGAGAAAACACCCTGTACAGCATTAGCAAAGGACATCTTAAATCACGGTATAAATAAGAATGTAGAGAGTCAAACCGTGGAAGGACAGTAAAAATTCATATAAAGTCATTCGTTTTACCGAACACGTTACCTTCCGAGAATGTATCCCTCTGTAGCGCGTGTCTTGCTTAATTTTCACAGAAACAGATTAGTAGACATGTTAGCTGGCGGGTACCACATTCTCAAGTATAAATATCAAAATGGAGGGTGAGATCCTTCGAGAACGATACCACTTCGTTTAGGAGTCAATCAGCAAAGTCAATAGCTTCACGTACCCTGATATTCTGATAGTCCAGACACGTATTCCGGCAGTCATTCCGCTGTACACAGTTGGCAATGGACACCATAATTAACGGTTTGCATATTGAAGTAGAGCGACAGACAATTTGAGAACTTTACCAGATGCTATAAAGTTAATTGCTTTACGGAAGACCATACCCTCCGAAAAATTATCGCGCTGTACCGTGAGTAAAACTTCGTGCTCAGAGAAAGAAATTCGTATTCATTTCAGTAACGCGCACCTTAACTTCATGTATGAATAACAAGATCGAGGGTCAAACCGCTCGTGAACGTTACCACCCTCTTTGAGAGTCGAACGGATATGTTACCGAAGCCCTTACCATCCGAGAAACTAACCCGCTGTACCGTGAGTATAACTTCATGTACAGAGAATCAAATTACAATACAATTTAGTGCCGGGCAACTTAATTTCATGTATTAATTAGATGATAGAGAATCAAACCGTTCGAGAACGTTACGACCCACTGTTTGGGTGGAACGGCTAAGTCAATAGCTTCTCCTATCCTGTGATTTCGAGGGCCGAGCCAGGTATTCCGGGAGAAAACACCCTGTACAGCATTAGCAAAGGACACCTTAAATCACGGTATAAATAAGAATGTAGAGAGTCAAACCGTGGAAGGACAGTAAAAATTCATATAAAGTCATTCGTTTTACCGAACACGTTACCTTCCGAGAATGTATCCCTCTGTAGCGCGTGTCTTGCTTAATTTTCACAGAAACAGATTAGTAGACATGTTAGCTGGCGGGTACCACATTCTCAAGTATAAATATCAAAATGGAGGGTGAGATCCTTCGAGAACGATACCACTTCGTTTAGGAGTCAATCAGCAAAGTCAATAGCTTCACGTACCCTGATATTCTGATAGTCCAGACACGTATTCCGGCAGTCATTCCGCTGTACACAGTTGGCAATGGACACCATAATTAACGGTTTGCATATTGAAGTAGAGCGACAGACAATTTGAGAACTTTACCAGATGCTATAAAGTTAATTGCTTTACGGAAGACCATACCCTCCGAAAAATTATCGCGCTGTACCGTGAGTAAAACTTCGTGCTCAGAGAAAGAAATTCGTATTCATTTCAGTAACGCGCACCTTAACTTCATGTATGAATAACAAGATCGAGGGTCAAACCGCTCGTGAACGTTACCACCCTCTTTGAGAGTCGAACGGATATGTTACCGAAGCCCTTACCATCCGAGAAACTAACCCGCTGTACCGTGAGTATAACTTCATGTACAGAGAATCAAATTACAATACAATTTAGTGCCGGGCAACTTAATTTCATGTATTAATTAGATGATAGAGAATCAAACCGTTCGAGAACGTTACGACCCACTGTTTGGGTGGAACGGCTAAGTCAATAGCTTCTCCTATCCTGTGATTTCGAGGGCCGAGCCAGGTATTCCGGGAGAAAACACCCTGTACAGCATTAGCAAAGGACACCTTAAATCACGGTATAAATAAGAATGTAGAGAGTCAAACCGTGGAAGGACAGTAAAAATTCATATAAAGTCATTCGTTTTACCGAACACGTTACCTTCCGAGAATGTATCCCTCTGTAGCGCGTGTCTTGCTTAATTTTCACAGAAACAGATTAGTAGACATGTTAGCTGGCGGGTACCACATTCTCAAGTATAAATATCAAAATGGAGGGTGAGATCCTTCGAGAACGATACCACTTCGTTTAGGAGTCAATCAGCAAAGTCAATAGCTTCACGTACCCTGCTATTCTGATTGTCCAGACACGTATTCCGGCAGTCATTCCGCTGTACACAGTTGGCAATGGACACCATAATTAACGGTTTGAATGTTCAGGAACAGAGTCTGACCCTTGTAGAGCGTTACGTATTCGTATTCCGTCAAAAGTTCTATCGAAGATCTTACCCTCCTAAAACCAATCCCCCTCTATCGAGAGTATAATTTCATGTCCAAAGAAAGAAATTAATATACATTATATTGACATCCAGTATAATTTCAGTTACGAATTCCATGATCGAGGGTCAAACTGATCGAAAAAGTTATCACCTTCTGTTAGATACAAATGGCTATTTCTATAGCTTCACCTATCCTGTGGTCAGGAGAGTCAAACCATGTATTTCGGAAGAAAGTCCGCTGAAGAGTTTGGCAATGGACACCTTAATTCGCGGTTTTAATTTTCCAGTAGAGCGTTAATCAGATTCAGCGCGTTACCAAATTATGTAACCTCAAAAGTTCTACAGAAGCCCTATCATTCCGCGAACCTCACCGGCTACATCGAGAGTATAAGTTCCTGTTCAGGGGAACAAATTAGTATACATTTTACTGGCGGGCACCTTAGCTTCATTTATGAATCAGAAGGTCGGGGGTCAAACCATTCGCTGACGAAACCACCTTCTTTTAGAGTCGAACGTCTAAATCAATAACTTAATCTCGCCTACGAGTATTAGAGTCAAACTAGATATTCCGGGATTAAATGCTCCGTACAGTACTGACAATGGACACCTTACTTCCGGGTTTGAATTCAGAATAGAGCGTCAATACGTTTGAGAGCATTAGTAATCGACATAATGTCGAACGTTTTACTGAAGATCATACCCTCCGTTAGCCTAACCCGCTGCATCGATATTATATCACCGTGTTCTGAGGAACAAATTAACATACATTTTAGTGACAAGAAGATTAATTTCATGTTTGAATTAGAAGATCGCGGGTCACACCGTTCTATATCGTTACCACCTTCCTTGAGATTCAAACGGTTAAGTCAATAGATTCACGTATCATGTGATCCCGTTAGTCATGCCAGATATTCCGGGAGTCAATGCGCTGAAAGCCATTGGCAATGGACACATTATTTCACGGTATGGATATTAAAGTACAGTGTCAAACCGTTGAAGAGCGTAAACAATTTGTATAAAGGCATACTTTATAACGACGGCCATAACTTTCGAGAAGCCTAACCAGCTGTATCGAGAGTATAAAATCGTGTTCAGGGGAACAAGTTAGTATACATTTTACTGGTGGGCACCGTAACTTTGTTCGTGAATCAGAAGGTCGAGGGTCAATCCATTCGGGAATGTAACCACCTACTTTGAGCGTGGCACATCTAATTCAATATCTTCATCTATTCAGTGATTCCGAGAGTCAAATTAGGGATGACGGGCGTAAATACGCTGTAAAGTATTCTCAGTACACACATAAATTCATGATATGAATATTAACGTAGATCGTCAATCCCTTTGAGGACGCTACCAATTTGCATAAAGACTTACTGAACAGCTGACATGCGAATGCCTAACACGGTGTACCTAAATTATATCATGGTGTTCAGAGGTACGGACTAGTATACATTCTAGTGACGAGCACCTTAATTTCTTGCATGAATTAAAAGATCGAGGGTTAAACCGTTGGTGAACGTTGCAATCTTCTATGAGAGACGAACGGCTAAGTCAATAGTTTTACATATCGTGCGATTCCGATAGTCAAAGCTGATATTCCGGGATAAAATGCGCCCTACTGTATTGCCAATATACTCCTCAATTCATGGTTTGAATATTAAAGCACTCGGACGAACTGATTTAGAACATTTGCTATTCGTGTAGGGTTAAACTTCTTACAGAATGCGTTACCATCTGAGAAAGTATCCCGCGCATAAGGAGTATAACACCGTGTGCAGAGGTACGAACTAGTAATCATTTACTGACGAGCACCTCAATTTCATGCATGAATTAGAAGATCTAGTGTCCAACCGCTCGAGAACGATACCACCTTCTGTGAGAGGCGAACGCCTAAGTCAATGGTTTCACGTGTCCTGCGATTCCAAGTGTCTAACCAGGTATTCCGGGAGTAAATTCGCTGAACAGTATTACACATAAACACCTTAATTCACGGTGTCAGTATTGTGCGAGAAACCGTTTGTGAACGTTGCCAATTGCTATAAAGCCAAACGTTTTACCGAAGGCCTTACCTTCCGAGAACCTAACCAGTCGTAGCGAGTGTCTAGCATAGTGCTCGCGGAATAAAATGAGTAGACAATTCAGCAGACCGACACTACAGTTCCACGTATGACTAGCAAAGTCGAGAGCAAACAGCTCGAGAACGTTAGCATCTATTTTGAAAGTCGTACTGCTAAGTGAAGTGCTTCACCTACCCTGTCATCCCGAGAGCTAGAGCAGGAATTCCGATGTCTATCCGCAGTACAGTATATGCAATAGATACCGTAATTCAATGTATTAAAAGTACAGTACAGAGACATGCCGTTGTAGAAAGTATCATACTGGTATGGTGTCATTCTTCTTACCGAAGGCCGTACTTTCCGGGACCAAACGCGCTGTACCCATAGTATAACTTCGTGTTCAGAGAAGCAATTTAATTTAAATTTTAGTGACCGTCACCATAATTGCACGTACTATTTAGAAGATCGAGGGTCAATCCGATAAGGAACGATACCACCTTCCTTAGGAATCGATCGGCTAAATCAATAGCTTCACCTATACTGTGACACGGAAAGTCAAACCAGGTATTCTGGGAGTAAATGTACTGTAGAGTAATGGCTATAGACACCTTCATTCACGGTTTGATCATTAAAGCAGACCGGCAATCCATCAGCGGTCTTAACCAATTCGTATAAAGTCATTCTTTTAGCCGCATACCATACCTGCCGAGAATATTAACCGGCTTTATGGTATGTCTAGCACGTTGTTGGCGGAAACATATAAGTGGACATTTTAGAAGGCGAAAACCGTATTTTCCTGCCCGAATAACAAAACCGAAAGTCAAACCGTGCGAGAACGTATCGACCTTCTTTGAGAATGGAACGGCTGAGTCAATAGCCACACCTGTCCTGTGATTCCGAGAACCAAGCCAGGTATCCCTGGAGTTAATGCGCTCATCAGTATTGGCAGAAGACACCTTGATTCACTGAATGAATATTAAAATACAGTGCAGAACGGTTGTAGATCGTTACATATTGGTATGAACACGTCCTGTTTATCGGAGGCCTTACCCACTGAGAATTAACTCGCTGTATCGAGACTATGACTTCATGTCCAGAGAAACAAATTAGTGTAAATGTTACTGACTGGTATCTCAATTTCATGTATGAAGAAGAAGAACGATTGTCAAATCGTTCGAGACCGTTACCACCTTCTATGGGATTCGGACGGCTAAGTCAATAGCTTCGCCAATCCTGCGATTCTAAGAGTCGAACAAGGTATTCCGGGAGTAAAACCACTAAACGGTATTGGCATTAGTCACCATATTTTATGGCTAATGTATTCCAGTAGAGCGCCAAACAATTTGAGAACGTTACTAATTTGTATCGAGTCAAATCTTTTACCGAAAGCAATGCCTTCGGTGAATCTAGCCCGTTGTATCGAGAGTGTAACATCGTGTTCAGTGGAACAAATTTCAATAATTTCAGTGACGGGCACATTAATGTCATGCATGAATTTGAAGATCATGTGTCAAACCGTTGGAGATCGTAACAACCTACTTTGAGTGCAACACAGCTGTGTCAATAGCTTCACCTTTCTTGATATTCCTAGTGTGAAACCTGGTATTCGTGGAGTGAATACCGTTGAACATTATTGGCAACAGACGCCTTAGTTCGCGGTATGACTATTAAAGTAGAGAGACAATCCGTTTGAGAACGTTTCCAATTGGTATTCAGTAAAACGTTTTACCGAAAATTTTACTTCCTGCGAACGTAACTCGCAGTATCGAGAGTCTAACTTCGTGTTCAGAGATACAAACTAGTACTCATTTTAGAGCGGGTACCCTTAATTTCATATATAAATAAGAAGATCGACAGTTAGTCCGTTTGAGAACGTTACCCCGTACCTTGAGAGCCCAACGTCTATGTCAATAGCTTCTTATAACCAGTGACTCGATTCGTCAAACAAGGTATTCCGAGATTAAATCCACCGATCGGAATAGGGAATAGATACTATACATCACGACATGAATATTAAGGTTAGGAGCCCCACCGTCGGGGAACATTACCAATTGGTATATAGTCATTCTTTTTACCTAATACCTTACCTTCCGAGAAGTCATCCCCACTGCAACGATTGTGTTTCTTAGCTTTCACGTGAACAATCTAGTAGTCATTGCAGCAGACGGACCCATTACTTTCATGCATATATCGGAATATTGAGGTCAAACCGTTGGAGAACGATACCATCTTTTTTGCTAGTCGCACAATTGAGTCATCAGGTTCACCACTCCTGCGATAGTGAGAGCCAAACCAGGAATTAAGAGATTAAATACAGTGATCAGAATTGGCAATAGGCACCTTAATTAACTGCATGAATATTCAGGTTGAGTGCCAAACCACCGGACAACATTAACAAATGGTATAAATTCATTCTTTTACCCAATACTGTGCCTTCCGAGAGCCCAACCCGCTGTATCGAGAGTATAACTTCGTGTTTAGAGAAACAAATTAGTATACACTTTAGTGACGGATACCATAATTTCATGTAGGAAGTAGAAGATCGAAAGTCGAAGCTTTCGAGAAGGTTTCCACCCTCATTGTGAGTCGCATAGCTAAGGTAATATCTTCACCTATCCCGTGACTCTGAGAGCCAAGCCAGTCATTACGGGAGAATCTTCGCTGAATAATATAGGAAATTGACACATTAATTCACGGTTTGAACATTAATGGAGGATGACAAACTGACGGAGATCATGACCAATTGGTATAGGGTCACTCTATTTGCAGAAGGCCTTGTCTTCCGAGAATGTAACCCGCTCTATCGATAGCATGACGTGGTGGTATGGGAAGCAACCTAGCGAGGGACAGATTAATTCCAAGTATGAACAAGAAGATCGATCGTCAAACCTCTCGAGAATGTTACCATCTTCTATGAGTTGAGTACGGCTATGACAATAGCTTCACCTACCCTGTGACTCCAGGAATAAAAGCAGGCATTCCGGGGGTAAGTGCACTATATCCAGATATAAATAGTTCCACATATCCCAAGATTCCGACATTCAAAGCAGGTATTCCGGGAATAAATCCATAGTACAGTATTGGCAATAGACACCTTAGTTTACGGCATAAATAGTAATATAGAGATTCGAACGAGCGTGGATCGTGACCTACTTGTATACGGTCAAACTTTGTACCGGTTACCTTACCCTCAGAAAACCTAACCCGCTGGAGCGCATATCCCGCATAATATGCGCGGAAAGAAATTAGTAGACATTTTACCGAATGAACACGACATGTTCGAGTATAAGTATCAACATTGACAGTCAAACCGTTCGAGAACGTTACCACATTCTGTGAGAGACAAACGGCTAAATGTCCAGCTTCACCTATCCGGAAATTCCAAGAGTCTGATCAGGCATTCCGACAGTAGATCCGCTGTACATTATTGGCCTTACACACCCTATTTCACGGTATAGATATTGAAGTACAGATCCTATACTTGGTGGAACGTTACATATTGCTATAGAGTCAAACCTTTCACCAGAAGCATTACCATCGAGAAGCTTACCTGCTGCATTGAGAGAATACTTTGTGATCAGAGATAGAAATAAGTAAATATTTCAATGGCGGGTACAGTAATTTCTTGAATGAATTAGAAGATTAGGTGTCAAATCGTTCGCGATCGTTACCACCTTCTCTGAGCGTTGAACGCCTGAGTCAATAGCTGCAGCTATAAATATGTTTCCGAGGGTCAAGGCTTGTATTCCAGGTGTATCATCGTTGTACAGCATTGGCAATAGACACCTTGTTTCCCGATTTGAATATTAGAGTAGAGAGTCAACCCCCCGGAGAACAATACCAATTGGAACAAAGTCATTCTTTTTAACCTATAACTTAAATTCCGAGAACTCAAGCCGTTTTAGCGATTGCCTTGCTTCGATTCACAGGAACGTAATAGTAGACACTTTAGCAGACGCGCACCTTATTTTCATGGAAGGGTAGATTATTCGGGGGACAAATCTTTCGAGAATGTTCCCACCTTCATTGGGAATCATACATCTAAGGAAATAGATTCACCTATCCTGTGATCCCGAGAGTCCCATCAGGTATATCAGGAGTATATCCACTGTACAGTAATGGCAGCGGACACTTTAATTCACAGATTATATATTAACGAGTATAACTTCGTGTTCAGGGAAAGAAATTAGTATTCATTTCAGTGTCGGTCATCTTATCGTCACGAATGAATTAGAAGATAGAGGATCGAACCATTCGAGATCGTTACCGCCTCTGTTGCGATGGGAACGGCTATGTCAATAGCTTAACCAATCCTGTGAATCCCGAGTGTCAAACCAGGTATCTCGGAACTGAATCCGCTGTACAGTATTGGCAACAGCCACCTCAATTCAGGGCGTGACTATTAAGATAGAAAGTCAAACCGGCGGAGATCATTATCAGTGCGCATAATGTCATTCCTTTACCGAATACCAGACCGTCCGAGAATCTAACCCGCAGTAGAGATTGACATGCACAGTGCTCACGGAAACAAATTACTAGACATTATAGCAGAGGCACACCTTATTTCGATATATGAATTAGAATATCGATGGTCAAACGGTTCGAGAACGTTACACACTCTTTGATAGACTATCGGCTAAGTCAATAGCTTGACCCATTCCAAGAGTCCAAATGTCAAGCCATGTATCCCGGGAGTGAATCCTCTGGAAATTATTGCCAATTAACAGCGTAATTCACGGTTAGAATGTAAAAGTAAAGCGTCAAACCATTTTATTGCATTGGAAGTTGGTGTAAAGTCAACGTTTTACAAAAGGCCATACCTTCCGCGAACCTCAGCGCATTCACCGAAAGTACAAGATAGTGTTCAGAGAACGCAATTAGTATTCATTTCAGTGATGGGCACCCTAACTTCATGTATGAGTTATAATATCGAGGGTCAAACCGCTCAAGAAAGTTTCCACCTTCTTTAGGTGTCAAACGGCTAAGTTAACAGCTTTAACTATCCTGCGATTCAATGAGTCAAATCAGATAGTCCGCGTCTAAACCTTCCGTACATTATTGGCATCAGACACGCAATTTCACGGTATGAATATTAAACTATACAGTCAAACCGTTGTAGCACGATACTTATTGGGATACAGTAAAACTATTCACACAAGGCCATACCTTCGATAAGCTAACCCGCTGTATCGAGATTATATATTCGTGTTCAGCGAAGCAAATCAGTATACATTTATCACACGCGCACGTTAAATTCAAATATAAATTAGAAGATCGAGTGTCAATCCGTTTGAGAGCATTACGAGCATAATTGTGGGTCGCACAGCTAATTGAATATCTTCATCGACCTGGGGATACTGAGAGTCAAACCAGATATTCCCGATGTCAATCTGCTGTACGCTACTGGCAATGGACACCTTATTTTTAGGTTTTAATATTTAAGTATAGCGTGAAACCGTTTGAGAACGTTTCCTATTGGCATAAAATCAAACGTTCTAGCGTACCCCTAACCATCCCAGAACCAAACCCGCAGTATCGAGAGTGCGATTTCCTGTTCAGGGAAGCGCATTAGTACACATGTTAGTGACGGCACCAGTAATTTTACGTGCGAACTAGAAGATCGGGTATCAAGCCGTTCGAGCACGTTTCCGCCTTCTTTGAGATTCAAACTGCTTAGTCAATAGCTTTACTCATTCTGTGACTCCGAGAAACCAACCAGATATTTAGTGAGTATATCCGCAGAGATGATTGGCAATGAACACTATTTCTCACGGCTTGAATATTATAATAGACCTCCAGACCATTTGAAAACGTTACCTATTGGCACAAATACATACTGCTGCTTAACGAAGACCTTGCCATCCGAGAACATATCTCCTTGTATCAAGGGTTGGATCTCGTGTTCAGGGATCGAAATTATTATTCATTTTAGCGAGGGTCACCATAATTTCATGTACGAATATGAACATCCATTGTCAAACCGTTCGGTATCGTTACCACCTTCTTTTAGAGTCGAACGGCTGGGTCAACAGCTTCCCCAATAGTTGTGCCTCCTAGAGTCCAGCCTAGTATTCCGGGAGTTTTATCAGCTGTACCCCATTGGCAATAGCCACCTTAACGCACGGTATGAATATCAGAGAACAGGGTCAAACCGTCGCAGAACGTAAGCAATTGCAATAACGTCATACTCCATACCGGATGCCTTACCTTCCGAGATAATAACAAGTCATTAGATACTTTAGCAGACGGGGTACTTTAATTTTATGCATGAATTAGAAGATCTAGGGTCAAACAATTCGAGATCGTTAGCACCTTCTTGCAGAGTGCGCAGCTAAGTAAATAGCTATAAATATCCTGTGATTCAGAGACCCAAAGCTCGTGTTCCGGGAGTAAATGTACTGAACAGTTTTGGCCATAGACACCTCAATTCACGGTTTGAATGATAAAATAGAGCGTCACACCCATTAATAGCTCTCCCAGTTGGTATAAGGTCAAAGTATTACCGAAGACCTTACCCTCCGAAAAATTAACCCTGTGTATGGAGAGGCTAACTTTGTGTTCAGGGAATAAAATATGTATTCATTTCAATGACTGGCACCTTAGCTTCATGTATTATAAAGACGATCGATGGTCAAACATTTCATGAACGTTATTGCAATCCTTGAGATTCGAACGGCTAAGTCAATAAGTACACTTAACCTGGGATGCCGAGAACATACAACGTATTCCTGGAGTAAATATTCTGAAAAGTGTTGGCAATACACACCACAATTCACGGTATGAATATGAAAGCATACCGTCGAGCTGATGTAGAATATTACCTGTTCGTGCAAGGTCAAACACTTTACCCTATTTCATGGTATAAATATTAAACTCCTGCGTCAAACCGCTGTAGATCATAACGAATTTGTATTGAATCAAACTTTTTATCGAAGGACACACGTTCCGAGAAGCTATCCCGCCGTATTCTGAGTATCACTTCGTGTTCAGACAAGACAGCTAGTGTCCAGTTTAGCGACGGGAACGACAACATCATGTATATTTTAGAAGGTCGATGGTCAAACCGTTAGAGAACATTACCACCTTCTTTGAGATTCGAACGGCTATGTCAATAGTATCACGTATCTAGCGATTTCGAGAGTCAAACCAGTTATTTCGGAGTAAATCCGCTGAACAGTATTGGAAAAAGACACCTTAATGCACGGTTTGAATATTAAAGCAGGCCGTCAATCCATTGAAAAGCACTACTTATTCGTGTAGGTTTAAAGTACTTATAGAATGCCATACCCTCCGAAAAACTAACCTGCTGTATCGAGAGTATAGCTTCCTGTTCGGTGAAAGAAGTTCGTATTCATTTCATTGACGGGCGCCATAACTTCATGTATCAACCAGAAGATCGATGGTTGAACCGTTCGAGAACCTTACCGACCTCTTTGATAGTCGAACGGTTATGTCAATAGCTACATCTATCCTCTGATTCCGATAGTCAAACCAGATATTCCGGGAGTAGGTACGCAGTACAGAATTGGCAACAGACACCTCAATCCATGGATTTTATATTAAAGCAGGCCGCCAAGCCGTTGTATAGTACTATCTATAGGTGGAGGGTCAAACTTCTTACGGAAAGCCTTACCCTGCGAAAAACTAACTCGCTGCGTCGAGAGTATAACTTCGTCTTCAGAAAACGAAATCGGTATTCATTTGGTGACGAGCACCATAATTTGATGAATGGATTATGAGATGGAGTGTGAAACATTTCGGGAACATAACCACCATCTTTGAGAGTCGAACGGACAAATCAGCAGCTTCACTTATCCCGGGAGTCCGAGAGTCAAGCCAGTCATTCAGGTGTACATCCGCTGAAAGGTATTGGCAATTGGCACATTAATTGACTGTTGGAAGATTTAAACAGACCGTCAAACCGTATTTAAACGATACCTATATGAATAGAGTCAAACAATCTACGGATAGACCGACCATCGGAGAAACTAAACCGCCGTGTCTAGAGTATAACTTCGTGTGCAGAGAATGAAATTATTAAAAGTTTTTGCTACTGGCTGCTTAATTTCATTAAGGAGAAGATAATCGAGCGTCAAACCGTGAGTGAACTTTACCACCGTCTGAGAGGTACCAACCGCTATATCAATAGCTTTACCTATCCTGTGATTCTGAGAGTCAAACCAAATATTCTGTAAGCAAATCCACTGCATTGAATTGCTTATGTTTACCACTATCCATGGCATTAATATTATGGATGAGCGTCAATCCGTTTAAGAACGTTACCATTTCGTATAAATACAAATTCAAACCTGGTATGCGGTCAAACTTTATACCGAAAACCTTACCCTCCGAGAACCTAACCCGCTCCTGCAAGTGTCTTGCTCCGTTTAAAAGTAAACAAATTAGTAGAATCTATAGAAGGCGGACACTTTAATTGCATGAATCATCAAGAAGGTGGAGAGTCGTTACAACCTCTTTTGAAAGTCGCATGGCCACGGCAATAGCTGCACCTTTCTGGGATATCGAGAGTTAAGCCATGTATTTCGGGAGTAAATCCACTGAACTCTGTCGGCAGCAGACACCTTAATTCACGGATGACTATTAACTTAAAGCGACAAACCGATGCAGACCGTTGCCTATTCGTATAAAGTCATTCTTTTTACCGAATACCTGTCTTGAAAGAACCTAACCCGCTGTCGCAGTGTATTACTTAATGTTCAATGTAACATATTAGTAGACATTATAGCAGTACCACGCCTTATTTTCCTGTACGAACAGAATTATCAAGAGTCAAACCACTCGAGGACGATCCCGTCTTCTTTGAGAGTCGAACGGATAAGACAGTAGCTTCACCTATCTTGTCATTCCGATAGCCAACCAGTTATTCCAGGAGTCAATCCGCTGGACACAATAGGCAGTGGACACCCTAACTCATTGTTTGTATATTAAAGTATAGAGACTCAGTTTTGTAGAACGTTACCTATTGGTTTAATGTCAAGAGTTTTACCGAAGGTCATTCCTTCCGAGAACCTGCCCCGCTGCATCGAGGGTATAACTTCGTGTCCAGAGAAACACATTACTATACGCTTTAGAGACGGGCACATCATTTCCTGTATGAATTAGCAGAACAATGGTGAAACCGTTTGAGGACTATGCCACCCTCCTTGAGAGCCGAACGGATACGTCAATAGGCTCCATCTATCCTGCGACTCCGAGAGCCAATCCTGATATTCCAGGAATAACTCCGCTGAACAGTATTGGTAATAGTTACCACAATTCACCGATTGAATATTAAATTAGAGAGGAAAGCCGTCGGAGAAAGTTACCAAATGTTATAAAATCATGCTATTAACCGAATAACTTACCTTCCGTCAACCAAACACTCTGTTTCGAGACTATAACTTCGTGTTAAGAGAAACAAATTGCTATACTCTTTAATGAGGGGCAACTCAATTTCATGTATGAATTACAAGATCGGAGGTCAAACCTTTTGAGAACGTTACCTCGTTCCTTAAAGTTGATCGGCGAAGATAATAGTTTCACGAATTGTGTGATTTGTTGTGTCAAATACGGTATTCCGGGAGCAGATTCATTGCACAATATTGGTCTTATACGCCATTCTTTACGGTATATGTATCAAAGTATATATCCAAACCGTTGCAGAAGGTTACCTATTGGTACTACCTATTGGAACTGTTTCAGAAAACCAGCAATTGTTATAAAGTCAAACGTTACACTGAAGACCCTACACTCGGAATATAAACCCACTGTATCGGGTGTATGACATCGTATTCAGGGGAACAAATTAGTATACATTTTAGTGACGCGCACCTTAATACCATGTATGAATATGAAGAACAGGTGTCATACCGTGTGAGAACGTTACCACCTTTTTTTAATGTCGCACACCAAAGTCAATAGCATCACCCATCCTATTTCCGACAGTCATACCAGGTATTCCCTAACGTAAATCTACTGCACAGGATTAGCACTAGGCACCTCAATTTACGGTTAGAATATTAATGTACAGAGTCCAACCGTGGTAGCACGATACCAAATTGTATAGAGGCAAACATTTCATCGAAGGTCTAACCCTTCCGAGAACCTCACCCGTTGCATCGAAAGTATAACTTCGCGTTCAGGGATAATAATTAGTATACATTTTAGTGTCGCGCACCTTAATCTCATGTACGATTTAGAACATCGAGTGTCAAACGTTCGCGTCCGTTACCACGTTCCTTGAGAGACGAACAGCCATTTCAATAGCTTCACCTATCCAGTGATTCCGAAAGTCAAACCAGGTATTCCGCGAGCCAATGAACTGTACACTGTTGGCAATGCACACCTTAATTCGCGGATTGAATATTATGGTACTGAGTCTATCACTGTTGAACGTTACCCTTTGGTATAATGTCAGAAGCTTTACCGGAGACATTACCCTCCAAGAACCTAACCTGCAGCATTGTGAAAATATCTTCCATTTCAGAGAAACAAAATATTATATACCTTAGTGACGGCATTCTTAATTTCAGGAATGAACTAGAAGCTCGAGGGCCAAACCGTATGAGAACATTACTACCTTTATTTAGTGTCGCACAGCGCTAAGTCAATACATTTACCTATCCTGTGATACCGAGAGTCACACAAGATATTAAGGGAGAAAAGCCGCAGAGCAGTTTTGCCATTGACACCACAATACACGGTATGAATATTAAGGTAGAGAGTCGAGCAGTCGGATATCATTATCAATTCGTATAAGGTTCTTCTTCTTACCGAATACCGTACCGTAAGAGAGCATATCGCGCTGGAGCGATTGCCGTGCTAAATGTTCACAGATACAGATTAGTACACATTGTATCTGCTGGACATGCAATTTTCATTCATGAGTGGCAAACTCGCCAGTAAGACCGTTCAAGAACGTTACCTCCTTCTTTGGGAGACGAACAGCTACGTCAGTAGCTTCACCTATCCTGATATAACGACAGTCAAACCAGATATTCCCGGAGTATATCCGCTAAAGAGTATCGGCAATCGACACCTCAATTTAGAGTATTGAATATTAAGCTAGAGAGTCAAACAGTCGGAGAACATTACGAATTGGAATAATGGAATTCTTTTAACGAATACCTTACCTTCCTGGATTTAAACCTCTGCAGCGACTGTCATGCTTTGTGCTCACGTATACAAACTAGTAGACATTTTAGAAGACGGACACCTTAATATCATATATGAATTAGATGATCGAAAAACAATCCGTTCGAGAACGTTACCACCTTCTTTGAGGGCCGAACGGCTACGTCAATAGCTTCACCTAACCTGTGATTCTGAGAGTCAAATAAGGTTATCGGGAATAAATCCGCTGCTGAGTATTGGAAATTGATACCTTAATTCACGGTATGGATATTAAGGTACGAAGTCAAACCGTTGGAGTACATTACCAATCCATATAATGTCATTCCGTTCACCGAACACCTTACGTTCCGAGAACATATCACGCTGTAGACAGTGTCCTACTCGATGGTCACGGAAACACATTGCTATACATTTTAGCGGACGGCACCACATGTATGTGTATAATTATCGGCATGGAGGGTCAGACAGCTCGCGAACGTTGCCACCTTCAGTGAGAGACGAAGGGCTAAGTCAATAGCGTCACCGATCCTGCGTTACTTAGAGTCAAACCAGGTAATCCGGGAATAAATCCGCTGAACAGTATTGGCAATAGACACATCAATTCACGGTTTGAATATTAAAGCAGGCCGTTTACCTGTTGTAGAACATTAACGATTCGTGTAGGGTTAAACGTCTGACAGAATGCCTTATCCACCGAAGAACAGACCCGCTGGATCGAGAGTACAGCACCGCGATCAGAGGTACGAAAATGTGTATAATTTAGTAACGAGTACCATAATTTCATGCATTAATTTGAAGATAGTCAAACCGTTCGAGAATGTTACCTCCTTCCGTTTGAGACGAACGGCTATGGCAATAGCTTCACCTATCCTGTGATACCGAGAGTCATACCGTTTATTCCGGGAGTAAATCGGTTAGAACAGTATTAGAAATGGTTACCTTAATTTACGGCTCCAATATTAAGGAACAGAGTAAAACCGCTGTAGAATGATACCTATTGCTATAGAGTCCAACTTTCCACCGACGGCCTTACTTTCCGGGAACGTCATCCGCAGCATGGAGAATATAACTTCGTGTTCAGAGAATCAAATTAGTAAACATTTTGTGGCGGGGACCGTAATTTCATTTTGATTAAGATGATCAAGTGCCAAACCGTTGAAGAAAGTTAACACTTTCTTTGATATTCAAACGGCTACTACATTCATTGATTCAGAAAATCAAACGAGATATTCCGGGAGTGAATGCGTTGTACAATATCGGCAATACATACTTTTATTCGCGGATTGATTATTAAAATAGAGCGTTAAATCGTATGAGAACGTTCCAATTGCTATAAACTCAAATATTTTTCCGAATGCCGTAACGACCGGGAATCTAAACCGCTGTACCGAGAGTATAGCTACGTGTTTAGAGAAACACATTAGTATACGATTTAGTGACGGCACCTTAATTTCATGTATGAATTAGAAGATCAAGCTTAAAGCCGATAGAGGTCGCTACCTTACCTTGTTTGGGAGACGCACGGCTAATTCAAAAACTTCACCAATCCTGAGGTTCCGAGTGCCAATCCAGGTATTCAGGGAGTATATCCGCTGTACTGTGTGGCGTTAGTTATCTTATATCGCGGTATAAGCATTAATGTGCAGAGTCCAAACGTTCTAGAACGTTACGGATTGGTATACAGCCAAACTATTTACCCCAGGAGTTACTTTTCCAGATATAATCCCGCTGTATGGACAGCATAACTTCGTGCATAGAGAAGAAAATTAGTTTACATTATAGAGACGCTCACATTTATTTCATGTATGAATTACAATATCGAGCGTGAAAGCTTCCGGGAACGTTTCTACCTTCTGTGAGAGTCGAACGGCTAACTAAATAGCTGTATCTATCCAGTGAATCCTAGGTCCAAGTCAGGTATTCCGGGAGTAGACGCGCTGAACAGCATTGCCAATGGACACCTTTATTCGCGGTATAAATAACAAGGAAGAGAGTCAAACCGTGGAGGAACAATAAGAATTCATATAAATTCATTCTTCTTACCGAAAATCATACATTCCAAAAACCTAACCCGCTGTAGCGTGTCCTTGCTTAATGTTCACGGAACAAATTATTAGACAAGTTAGCAAAACCGACACCACATTTTGAAGTATAAATACCAAATTCGGGAATCTAACAGGTTCGAGAACGTTACCACATTCCTTGCAAGTCGCACAGCTATGGCAATAGCACAATCTATACTGTGATACCGAAATTAAAACCAGGTGTCCCTGGAGTAAATGCGCTCAATGGTATTGGCAATTGACACCTTAATTCATGGTTTGAATGGTAAAGTAGAACGTCAAACCGTTTGAGAGCTTTGCCAATTGGTTTAAAGTCAAACAATTCACCAAAGGACTTAGGTTCGGAGAACCAAACACGCCGTTTCGAAAGTACAATTTCGTGTTCCGAGAAAAAAACTAGTATTCGCTTCCCGTGACAGGCACCTTAACTTCATATATAAATTAGAAGATCAAGGGTGAAACCGTTCGTGAACGTTACAATCTTCCTATGAGAGACGAACGGCTAGGGCAATAGTTTTACATATCGTGCGATTCCAATAGTCAAAGCAGATATTCCTGGATAATATGCGCTCTACAGTATTGCCAATATACTCCTCATTTCATGGTTTGAATATTAAAGCACTCGGACGAACTGATTTAGAACATTAGCTATTCGTGTCGGGTTAAACTTCTTACAGAATTCGATACCACCTGAGAAGTAACCCGCTGCATAGGTAGAATAACACCATGTTCAGAGGTACGAACTAGTATGCATTTACTGACGAGCACCTCAATTTCATGCATGAATTAACAGATCAAGTGTCAAACCGTTCGAGAAGGTATCAAACTTCTGTGAGAGTGGCACAGCTATGTCAATAGCTTCACATTCCATGATTTTCCGAGTGACAAACCAGGCATTTTATGGATATTCTTTTTACCGAATACGCTATCACCTGATTTCCTGCTGTCGGGTGTCTCTTGCTTAGTGCTCGCAGAAACAAATTAGACAGATATTTTAGCAGATGCATACCTTATTGTGAAGATTGAATAGTAGCATCGACAGTCAAACCGTTTGAGAACGATCCCATCTTCATTCAGAGTCGAACGGCTAAGTCAATTGCTTCACATATCCTGTTATTCCGATAGAAAAACCAAATATAACCGGGCGTCTATACACTGTGCACTATTGGTAACGAAAAACATAATTCACGGTTTGAATATATTAGTAGAATGTGAAACCGTTTGAGGACGTTACCTGTTGGAAAAAAGTGAAAAGTTTTATCAATTACCATACCATCGAGAACATAACCCTCTCTAGCAAGTGTGTTGCTCAGTGTAAACGCAAACAAGTTAGTAGCAATTTTAGCAGACCCACGCCTCATTTTTATGTTTGAATTGTTAAATCGTCAGTCAAAACCTTCGAGACCGATCCCAGTTTCTTTGAAAGTCGAGCGGCCATCTATATAGCTTGTCTTATCATGTAGTTATGAGAGTCACACTAGGTACAGCAGGAGTGTAACCGCTGAACAGTATTGGCAATGGAGACCATAAATCACGGTTTGCATATTAAGGTACAGAGTCCATCCCTTGTGGAACGTTACCTATTGGTATGAAGCCATATGCATTATCCATGACCTTACCCTCCAAGAACATGGCCCACTGCACCGAGAGTATAACTCTGTATCCAG
>NW_027471152.1:0-28609 GCF_051020765.1 Lasioglossum baleicum
ACATTGTACAACAGTATGACGGTCTCCTTTAATATTCATACCGTGAAGTAAGGCATTTATTGCAAATACTGTACTGGGCATTTACTGGCGGAGTACCTGGTTTGACTTTGGGAATCACACTATGGGTGAAGCCATTGACGTAGCCGTTCAGCTCTCTAGGAATGTGGCAACATTCTCCAAAGCTTTTACTCGTGATTTTTCTTTCCATGTATGTAAATAAGGTGTCCGTTTCTAAAATGTGCAGTAATATTCTTCTCTCAACACGCAGTTATTACCTCGATACGGCGGGTTATGTTCACGGAAGGTAAGGTATCCCGTATTGAGTATGACCTTATACCAATTGATAACGTTCATCCAGCGGTTTGACTCTGTACTTTAATACTCATACCGTGAGTTCAGGTGTCTAATGCCAATAATTTTCGGCGCATTTGCTCCCGGAGTACATGATTTTGCTCCTGGAATCATTGGAGTGGTGAAGCTAATAACGAAGGCGTTCGATTCTCAACTATGGTGACAACGATCTCGAACGGTTTTACCCTCGATCTTCTAATTAATACGTGAAATTAAGGTGACCGTCACTATATTGTAAACGAATTTGTTTCCCTGAATACGATGTTATACTCTCAATACAGCGGGATAGGCTTTCGTTGGATGAGGCCATAAATAAGGCGTTTGACTATATATCAATTGGTAACGTTCTCAAAATTCTTAACTCCCAACTTTAAATTCAATCCGTGAATTATGGTGTCTATTGCCAATACTGTTCCGCGGATTTACTTCCGTAATGTCACGTTTGACTTTCGGAATCACAGGATATATGAGGCTATTGACTAACCCGTTCGAATCTCAAAGAATATGGCAACATTCTCGAAAGGTTTCACCCTCGATCTTCATATTCATATTGAAATTAAGAATCCGGCCACTAAAATGTTCAATAATTTGCTTCCCTGAACACGAAGATATATTTACGAAGCGGGCGGTTAGTTTCGCCGAAAGTTAGGCTATCGGTAAAATGTTTAACTGTATACTAGTATGCAACTTACAACAATGGTTTGGCGGTCAGCTTTAATTTTCAAATCGTGATATAAGGTATCATATGCCATAATGTGCAGCGGATTTACTCCCGGTGCACCGTGTATGACTCTAGAAATCACAGGATTGATGAAGCGAATGACTTAGACGTTTTATTCTCACAGAAGGTGGCAACGTCCTCGAACGGCTTGGCCCTTAATCTTCTAAATTATAAATGAATTTAAGGTGACGCCACTAAATTTTATACTAGTTCCTACCACTGAACATGGTGTTATACTCGGGATAGAGCTGATAAGCTTTTCCCAGGGTAAGGCATTCTGTAGGATGTTTAACCCTACACGAATAGGTAATGTTCTACAACGGATTGACGCTCGACTTTAATATTCAATCCTTGAATTATGGTGTCTATTGCCAATACGATTCAGTGGATTTACTCCTGGAATATCTGGTTTGACTCTCGGAATCACAGGATAGGTGAAGCTGTTGCCTTAGCGTTTCGACTCCCAAAGATGTTGGTACCTTTCCCTAACGGTTTGTCACACGATCTTCTCATTCTCGCATGAACTTAAGGCGCGGTCACTAAATTGTATACAAATGTGTTTCCCTATGCAGGTAGCTATACTCTCGACACGGCGCTTTAGCTTCACATACGGTAAAGCACTCTGTAAAGCCTTTGACTTTATAGCCATTAGTAACTCTCTGACAGGTGTGACGCTCAATTTTAACATTGAATCCGCGAATTAGGGTATCTATTGCCAATATCCTTCAGGGGATTTACCCTTGGATTACCTGGATAGACTCTCGGCATCACAGGATACGTGTAGCTATCGGCTTAGGTGAACGTCTTTCAGGCAGGCTGGTAACGTTCGCCAACGGCCTGACTCCCGGTCTTGCTAATCACACATGACAATAAGGTGTCACTCCGCCGAAATGTCTACTGGTACCTTTTTGCGCGAACAATCAGCAAAACGCTTCCTCGCGTTCTCGGAAATCAAGGTATTCGATATCAAGAATGACTTTATACCAATTGATAATGGTCTCCGACACATTGACTCCGCCTTAATTCTCATAACAGGAATAAAAGTGTCCAGTGCCAATACCCTAGAGCGGATTGACTCTCGGCACACGTGGGTTGACTATCGGTATGACAGGGGAGGTGAAGCTACTGACTCAGCTGTTCGTCACTCAGAGAAGGTCGCAACGATAATGAGCGGCATGACCTTCGATCATCTATATCATGCATGATGTTAGGGAGCCCGTCACAGAAATGAATACTATCTTCCTTCTCTGAACACAAAGTTACACTCTTGAAACCGCAGGTTAGTTTTTCCGAACATAAGACTATCGGTAAAGTGTTTGACTTTATACAAATTGGCAACTCTCTAAAACGGCTTGACGCTCTACTTTGAATTGCCGAGACAGTTCAGCCGATTTACTGCCGGAATACCTGGTTTGACTCTCGGTATCGCAAGATCGTGTTAAGCTATTGACCTCCCGTTCGTCCCTCGCAGAAGGAGCCAACGTTCCCGAGCGGTTTGACTCTGTTCTGTAATATTCATACCGTGAGTTAAGATTCAATGGTACCATTTGGAAGCAAGTCAAACTCTTTACCGATGGCTTTATCGTCCATGAATCTGACCCACCGTTTCGGGCGTATAGAGAGAGTATACCGTTCGAGAACGTAGCCACCTTCTGTGTGAGACGCTCGCCTAAGTCAATAGCATCACCTACCCTGCGATTCCGAAAGGCAAACCGGCTAATCTGGGAGTAAATCCGCTGAAGGATATTGTCAATAGAAACCGTAGTTCACGGCATGAATATTAAGGTTGAGAGTCCTTTTTAACGTATACCTTATATTCCGATAACGCAAGCCGCCGTAGCGACTATCTTGCTTTGAGTTCACAGGAACGAACTAGCAGACAATTTCAAAGACGGACATCTTAATTTCATGTGTCAATAGGAATATCTTGTATCAAACCGTTCGAGAACGTTACCATCTTTTCTAATAGTTGAACGACTAAGTTTACCGTTTCACCTGTCCTGTGATTCGGAGAGTCAAATTAGGTATACCGGGTGTCAATCCACTGTACACGATTGGCAATGGGCACCTTAGTTCAAGGTTAGAATATTAAAATCACAGTCAAATATTTGTATACCGATACATATTGGGATAGTGTCAATAGTTTCACACAAAACCTTACCCTCCCGGATCATATCCCGATCTATTTAGGCTATTCCTTCGTACTCAGAAGCTCAAATTGGTACACATTGCAGAGATGGGTACCTTAATTTCATGTATGAATGTAGAGATCGAGGGTGAAACCCTTCTAGAACGTTACCACCTTCGTCGTGAAATCGCATATATAACACAATAGCTTCACCTATCCTGCGGTCCAGTGAGTCAGACCATGTTTTCCGGGAGTAAATACGGTGAACAGTATTAGTAATAGACAACTTTATTCACAGTTTGAATATTAAATATAGAACATCAGACCGTTTGAGAACGTTACCAATATCTATAAAGTCAAAAGCTTACCGAAGACCTTACCCTCCGAAAAGATAATCCGCAGTATCGAGAGTATAACTGCACGTTTAGAAAAACAAATAACTATACATTCTAGCGATTGGTACCACAATTTTTTGTATGAATTGCATCATCGAGGGTTGAACCTATCGAGATCGGTACCACATTCCTTAAAATCGAACGGATAAGATAATAGTTTCACCTATAATGTGATTCCGAAAGTCAAAGCAGGTATTCCGGAAGTAAATGTCCTGTACATTAGTGGATATAAGCACATTAATTTAGGGATTGAATATTAAAGCTAGACGTCAAACCGCTTTAGGGCGATGCATATTGGTGTAGAGTGAAACTATTTACGGAAACCATACCTCCAGTGTGCCAGCCCTGCCGTTTCGAGAGTATTATTTCGTGTTCGGACAAAGGCATTGCTACTCATTTTAGTGACGGACACGATAATTTCATGTAGGAATTATAAGATCACCGGTCAAACCGATCCAGAGTGTTATCATGTTTGTTGCGAGCGGCACCTCTAAGGCAATAACATCAAATAACGTCTGATTGCGAAAGTCCAACAACACTTTCCTCGAGTAAATCCGTTGAACAATGCGGCCAAATACACCATAGTTCACGGTTCGAATTATAATTAAGGACGTAAAACCGTTGTAGAACGTTACCTATTCGTATAGAGTCAAACATTTTACCGAAGACCTTACCCACCGAAAAACTAACTCGCCGTATCGGGAGTACAACACCGTGTTCAGAGGTACGGACTTGAATACATTTTAGTGACGAGCACCATAATTTCATGCATGAATTAAAAGATCGAATGTCAAACAGCTCGAGAACGATACAACCATCTGTGAGAGACGATCGGCAGAATCAATAGCTTCAACCATCCTGTGATTCGGAGAGACAAATTAGGTACTCTGGGAGTACTTCCGCTGAAGAGATTTGGCATGTGACACGTTCATTCACGGTTTTATCCTTACGGTATAACGTCAAACAGTTTGAGAGTGTTACCAGTTGGTATAAAGTCAATCCTTTTGCTGAAGGCCTTATCTTCCGGGAAACACAGCGCCTTCATCGATAGCACAAGTTCGCGTTCAGAGAAGGAAGTAAGTATTCGTTTCAATGACGGGCTCCTTATCTTCACGTATGAATTAGAATATTGAGGCATAAGCCGCTCGAGAACATTGCCACCATCTGTCAGAAACGAACGCCTAAGTCATTAGCTACACGTATCCAGTGATTGTGAGAGTCAAACGAGATATACCGGGAGTAAATGCGCTGTACAGTAATGGCAATAGACACCGTAATGCACAGTCTGAATATAAATGTAGAGAGACATACAGAGAACATTACCAATTGGTATGAGATCATACGTATTACCGAAGTCCTTGCCATTCGGGATGCTAACCCGCTGTATCGATAGCATAACTTCTTCTTTAGAGGCATATAATGTTATACGCTTCAGTGGCGGCACTTTAATTTTATTTACGAATTAGATGATAGTAGGTCAAACATTTCGAGATCGTTACCATCCATTTCGAGATTTGAACGGCTATGCCAATAGCATCACCTATCCTGTGATTGCAAGGCGTAAACCCGGCAATACGGAAGTAAATCCGCTGGACAGGATTGGCAGCAAACACCTCATTTCACTGTTCGAATATTAAACAAGACCATCAAACCGTTGTAGAACTTTACCTATTAGTATACACGCAAACTGTTTACCGACGGCTATACCTCCCGTGCCGCTATTCTGCCGTATCGAGAGTATTACTTCGTGATCATGGAAGCAAATTATTATAAACATTAGTGACGGGCACCTTCATTTGAAGTACGATTCGGAAGATCGGGGGTCAATCCGTTCGAGAACGTTACCACCTCCTTTTTTTTACCACCTCGAACGGCTAAGTCAATAGCTTAACCTGTCCTGTGATTTACAGAAACAAACCAGGTACTCCGGGAGTCAATCTAGTGTACACTATAGGCGGTGGACATTATAATTCAAGGTTAGAATATTAGAGTACATATTCTAACCTTTGTAGAACGTTACCGATTGGTACTATGACAATAGCTTAACCGAAGACCTTACACTCCGAGAACCAAATCCGCAGTATCGAGAATATAACTTCGTAATCAGAGATACAAATTAATATGCATTTTAGTATCGGGCACCTCAATTTCGCGTACGAGTTAGAAGATCAAGTGTCAAGCAGTTCGTGATCGTTACCAACTTCTTTGAGACTTGAACGGCCGAGACAATAGCTTCACCTATTGTGTGATTCCGAGAGTCAACCCGGTATTTAACGAGTATATCCGGAGAAGAGTATTGGCAATAGACCCCTTAATTCACGGTGTGGAGATCAAAGTATAGAGCCAAACAGTTTGAGAACGTTACCAATTGTTATAACGTCATACTCTTCATCGAACACCTTACCTGCCAAGAACGAAAGGCGCAGTATGGTGGCTATGAAATCCTGTTTCGGGAAAGAAATTAGTCGTCATTTGAGGGAAGGGCACGTTATCTTCGTGGATGAATTAGAATATCGATAAAGAAACCGTTCGCGAACTTTACCACCTTTCATGAGAGTCATACGGCTACGTCAATACCTTCACATACCTGCGATTCCGAAAGGCAAATCGGCTAATCTGGGAGTAAATCCGCTGAGGGGTATTGGTATCAGACACTTCAGTTACCGGGTTGCATGTTAAAGGAGGGCGTCATTTCGATTGAGAACGGTACCATCTGCTGTAAAGTCAAACGTATTACCGAAGATCTTACCCCTGAAAAACTAACCCGCTGTATCTAAAATATAACATTGTGTTCAGAGGGTCGAATTGCTGTTAATTTGAGTGACGAGCTCCTATATTTTATGCATGAATTACAAGATCGGTGGTCAAACTGTTCGAGAACGTAACCACCCACCTTGAGAGCCGAACGGATAAGTCAATAGCTCCGCCTATCCAGTGTGATTCCGAATGTCAATCCAGGTAATCCGAAAGTAAATGCGCTGAAGATTATTGGCAACTGTCACCCTAATGCACGGTTTCAATATTAAAACAGGCTGTCAAGCCGATGAAGACATATTCGTGTAGGGTTAAACATCTTGCAGAATGTTAAACCCTCCGAAAATATGACCCGCTGTATCGAGAGCAAAACAGCCTGTACAGGGATGCGAAATTTTATTTACTTTAGTGCGGGAACAATAATTTTATGTATGCATCATAAGCCGGAGGGTCAAACCTTTGGAGGACGTTACCACCTGCTGTGAGAGGCGAACGGCTAAGTCAAGTGCTTCACACATCCTGTGATTCCGAGAGTCAAACTTAGCATTCCAGGAGTAAATCTGCAGTACAGTATTGGCAATAGACACTTTAATTCACGGCTTGAACGTTAAAGGAGAGCATCGATTCGTTTGAGAATGTTAGCAACTTGTATCGAGTCAAACCTTATACCAATAGCCTTACCTGCGGTGAACCTAATCCGCTGTACCGAGAGTATAACATCGAGATTAGTGGAAAATATTACAGTAAATTTTAGTGGCGGTCTCCTTAATTTCACGAATGAGTAAGGATATCGAGATACAAACAGCTGGATAACATTACCACCTTTCTTGAGAGTAGCACTGCTAAGCCAATAGCTTCACCTCGACTGTGATACCTAGTATAAAACCCGGTATTCCGGGAGTAAATCCACTAATCAAAATTGGCAATAGACACCTTAATTCACTGCCTGAATATTCAGGTTGTGAGCCAAACCATCGGACATCTTTACCACATGTTATAATGCCAATCTTCGTACCCAATACTTTACCTTCCGAGAATCCAACCCGCTGGTTCGAGAGTAGAACTTCGTGTCCATAGAACCTAACTACCTTAAATTTCGGTGACGGGAACCTTAATTTCATTTATCAATAATAATTTCTTCCGTCAAGCCGATCGAGAAGGGTTACCAGTTTCGTCGAATGTCCAACGGCTACGTCAATAGCTGCACAAATACTTGTGATTCCGAGAGTCGAGCCTTGCATTCCAGGAGCAAATCCGCTGAATAGTACTGGTAATAGATACCTTTTTTCACGGTACGAATATTAAAGTACAGTGTCACACATTTGTGCCACGTTACCTATTGGTATAGAGTCTAACGATTCACCGAAGGCCTCACCTTCCGCATAGCACACCCGCTGTTTCGAGAGTATGACTTCGGGTTCAGAGAAGCAAATTAGTATACATTTCAGTGACGAGCGCCTTTACATCATGTACGAATTAGAATATCGATTGTCAAACCTATCGAGAACGTTGTCACCTTCTCTGAAAGTCGAATACTTAAGTCAATTGCAGCACCTCTCCTCTGATTCCGAGAGGCAAAACAGTTATTGCAGGAGTACATGCGCTGTACAGTATGGGCAATAGACAGCTTACTTCACGGCATTAATATTAGAGTATGGAGTCAAACGGTCGGAGAACATTACCAACTCGTATAGAATCATTCCTTCTTTGAATACCTTACCTTCCGTAGTCCAATCCCCCTGGATCAAGTGCCCTGCTAATGTTAACGGAAATAAATCAGTTGACATTTGAGGGGTCAGACACCACATGCTTACATATAAATATCAAAATCGGGAGGCAAACCGTTTGAGAACGTTACCACCCTCTTTGAGATTCGAACCGATAAGTTAATAGCGTCACCTGTCCTGCGATTCCTAGACTCATACCATGTACTCCGAGAGTAAATACTCAGGACATTATTGACAATAGACACCTTAATTCACGGTATGAATTTTAAAGCAGACCGTCTTTCAGTTGTAGAACGTTACCTATTGCTATAGAGACAAACTCTCTGCCGAAGGCAATACCTTCCGAGAAATAGACCCGCTGTATAGAGATCATAACTGCGTGTGGAGAACAGAAAATGTGTACACACTTTAGAGACGGGCACTTAACATTACGTATGAACTAGATGCTCAAGAGTCAAACCGTTCTAGAACAATACCGCCATCCTTGACAGTCCAAAGGCTAATTCAATATCTTCACATATCCTGGATTCGGTGCTTCAAACCAGGTAATGCGAGAGTAAATCCACTGAACCGTATGGGAAATAGACACCTTACTGCACGAGTTGAATATTAAAATAGAGTCACCCCGTTTGAAAACGTTACCAGTTGCTATAAAGTCCAACTTTTACCGACAGCCTTACCGTCCGCGAAGATAGCCCGCCGTATCGGGAGTATATATTATTCGTGTTCAGAGAAACGCATTAATATACATTTTAGCGACGGCACCGTAAATTCATGTATCAATTAGAATATCGACGGTTAAACCGTTCGAGAACCTTACCACCGACGTTGAGAGTCGAATAGGTAGGTAAATAACTTCAGGAAGTCCAGTAATTCGTAGGGACGAGCCCGGTATTGTTGGAGTAAATCCGCTGAACATTATTTCCAATAGGCACTTTAATTTACGGTTTGAATAAAAAGTAAAGCATCAAACTGTTTTAGAACATTGTCTATTGGCATAAAGTCAATCGTTTTACCGAAGCCCATACCTTCCGCGAACATCACCGGCTTCATCGAGAGTATAATTTCGTGTTCAGGGAATGGAATTAGTATTCATTTCAGTGACGTGTACCTCAACTTTGTGTGTGAATGAGAATACAGATGATGAACCCGTTACTGAACTACACCACCTTCATAGAGAGTCTATCGGCTAATGCAATAGCCATACTGTGTTTCCATGAGTCATACCAGGTATTCCTGGCGTAAATTCCCTGTTCATTATTGGCAATGAACGTTAAGAACGTTAAGAACGTTACCAATTGGTATAAATTGAAATGGATTACTGAAGACCTTACATTCCGCGAACCTCACCCGCTTCATCGAGAGTATTACTTCGTGTTCACAGAAAGAAAAAAATTAGTATTCATTTCAGTGTCGAGCACCTTATCTTCATGTACGAATTAGAAGATCGAGGGACAACCGATTCAAGAACGGAACCGTCATCTTTGAGAGTCGAGCCGCAAAGATTATAGCTCCTCCCATCCAGTGCTACCGAGGCTGATATCAGATAATGCGGGAGTTAATCCGCTGTACAGTATTCGCATTAGGCACCACATTTCACGGTATATATACTACAGTGCAGAGTCCATCCGTTGTTCAGCGATACTAATTGGTAGAGAGTCGAACTTATTACCGAATACCATACATTCCGAGAATCTATCCCGCTGTCGCCAGTGTCCTGCTTAATGTGCACGGGAAAAAATAAGTAGATATTTTATCGGACGAACACCGCATGTGTGTGTATAAATATCATCATCGAGAGTCAAAGCGTTCGAGATCGTTACCACCTTCTGTGAATGACGAACGGCTCCGAAAGTCAAACCAGTTATTCCGTGAGTAAATCAGCTGTTCAGTATGGTCATTAGATACCCTATTTCACGGTAAAATATTAAAATTCACAGCCAAATCCCTGTAGCACGTTACCTATTGGTATAGGGTCAAACTTTTCAAAGAACGCCTTACTTTCGAGAAGCTGACCCGCTGTATGGAGGGTATAAGTTTGTGTTCGGTGAAGCGAATTAGTTGGCATTCTAGTCTCGGACTCCATAATTTCATGTATGAGCTATAAAGATCGAGGGTCCAGATGTTCCAGAAAGTTGCCACCATCTTTTAGAGTCGGTCAGCATAGTCACTAGCTTCGCTTAACCCGTGATCCCCTGTGTCGAACCAGGTATTCCAGGAGTAAATATGCTGAACATTATGGGCAATAGGCAGCATATTTCACGGATGTAATATTATAGTCCCGAGTCACACGTTTGTCGACCGTTACACGTTTCGATAATGTCAAAAGTATTGCCGAAAACCTTAGCCTCCGAGAAATTAACCGGATGCATGTAGAGTATTACTCTATTATATTATTAAGCATAGCAGAGAGGGCACCATAATTTCATGTATGAATTAGAAGATTGAGGGCCAAACCACTGGAGAACATTGCCAGCTTGTCTGAACTACTAACGGCTACTTCAATAGTTTCACATATTGAGTTGTTCGGAGAGCCAAACCAGGTATTCGGGCAGAAAGTCCGCTGAAGAGTTTTGGCAATAGGCACATCACGGTTGGCATATTAAAATACAGCGTCAAACCGTTTGAGAACAATACCAATCACAACATTGTCAAACACTTTACCGAAAGCATTACCGCCCAAGAAGCTAACCCGCCGTATCGAGAGTGTAACTTTCTGTTCAGAGAAACCCATTAGAATGTATTTTAGTGCCGGCAACTTACATTCATGTATGCATTAGTGTATCAATGGTCAAACCGATCGATAATGGTACCACCCTCTTTGTTTGTCGCACAGCTATGTGAGTACGTTCACCGACCCCGCTATTCCGATAGACAAACCAGGTAACACGAGGGTGTCTCTGCTGCAGATTATTGGCAACTGCTACCTTAATTCTCGGAGTGAATATTAAGGTACAGATTCAAACCATTGTAGAGCGATATCTATACGTATAGATTCGAACTTTTACCGAAGGCCTTACCTTCCGAGAAGCAAATCCGCTGTATCTGAAGTATATCCCCGTGTTCAGAGAAGCAAGGTACATTGCCTTGATATTCCGTGAGTACATTCGCTGAAAAGCATTGGCATTGCACACCATAAATCACGGTCTGAATATTAATGTAGAGCGTCACGCCGTTAGAATACGTTACGGGTTGCTATAAAGTCAAGCGCTTTACGGGTGGCCTTACATTCGGAGGTGCAAACCCGCCGTATCGAAAGAGTAACTTATTTTCAGGAAAGAAAATTAGTCACCCTTTCCGTGACGTGCGCCCTAATTTCATGTATGTATTAGAAGATAGAGGGTCAATCCGTTAGCGCACGATGCCTCCTTCTGTGAGAGACGAAAGGCTATGTCAATAGTTTTACGGATCCTGCGATTTCGGGAGTCAATCCAAGTATTCCGGGCGTAAATCCACTGTATTGTATTGGCAATAGATACCACCATTCGCGGCGTGAATATTAAAATAGAGCGTCACACCGTATCAGAACGTTACTAATTGCTACGGTGTCTATCGTTTTACCGCAGACTTTTCCCTCCGAAGAACTAACCCACTGTACCATGAGTATGACATCGTGTTTAGAGAATCACATTAGTGTTCATTATGGTGATGGCATCTTAATTTCATGTATGAATTAGAAGGTCGAGGTTAATACAGTTCGAGACCGTTACCACCATCTATGATTTTCGGTGACCTGAGGGAATAGCTTCACGTATCCTGCGTTTTTGAGAGCCATATCAGGTGTTCCTGCAGTATGTGCGCTGAGCATTGTAGGCAACAGACACGCTAATTCAAGGTATGAATATTAGAGCGGACCGTCAACACGTTGTAGATACGTACCCACTGGTGTAAATGCAATCCCTTTACAGAAAGCGTTACCTTCCGAGAAGCTATCCCGCCGGAATGGGAGTACATCTTTGTGTTCAGAGAAAGACATTAGTGTACATTTAGCGATGGACATCAGAATTTTATGTCTGAATTACAAATTCAGATGCCAGACCTATCGATTTCTGGCCCACCTTCTATTAGTTTGGCAAAGTTAAGTCAACAGATTCAAACAAATTACTCTACATTATAATGCCGAGCACCTTAATTTCATGCATGGAATAGAAGATCGAGGGTCAAACCGAACGAGGACGTTACCACCTTCATCGTGAGGAGGCACATATAACACAATAGCTTCACCTATCCAGTGGTTCGGAGAGTCACAGTAAGTATACCAGCAGTATATCCGCTGAAGAGCATTGATATTGTACAACTTAATTCTCGGTTTTGATGTTAAAGTACGGCCTCAATCCGTTTGAAAACGTTAACAATTGCCATAAAGTCAAACGGTCTACAGTAGGACGTACCATCCGCGAACTTCACCCGCTTCATCGAGAGTATAAGTTAATATTCGGAGAAAGAAATTAGCTTTCATTTCAGGGACAGGAGCCTTAATTTCATGTATAAATTAGAAGATGGAGTGTCAAATCGTACGAGAACGATACCACCATCTGTGAGAGGCGGACGGATATGTCAATAGCTTCACCTACCCTGTGATTCGGAGAGGCAAATCATGTATTCCTGTAGTACATCTGCTGAACAGTGTGGGCAATTGACACCTTAATTCGCAGTATAAATAAGAAAGTCCACAGTCGAACCGTGGAAGGTAAATTATAATTTATATGGTGTCATTCTTTTCACCGAATACCTTGTCTTCCGAAATACTAACAGGCTGTAGCGTGTGTCTTGCTTTATGTTCACGGAAACAAATTAGTAGACATGTTTGCAGGCGAGCACCGCATTGTCAGGTATAAATATCAAAATCGAGAGTCACGCCGTTAGAGAATGGTACTATCTTCTTTGTGAGTCGACACGCTAAGACAACAGCCTTACCGATCCTGTGTTTCCGAGAGTCACGCCAGGTATTCCAGGAGTAAATTCGCTGAATAGTATTGGCATTAGACTCCAAATTTCACGGTATATATACGGTAACGTTCTAGAGAGGTTTGACGATCGATCTTCAAGTTCACACATGAAGTTAAGGTGCCCGTCACTGAAATGAAGTCTGATATCTTTCTGTGATCACGAAGTTATACTCGTGATGACGCCGGTGAGGTTGGCGGATGGTAATGTCATCGGTAGAACGATTGACCTTATAGCAATATGTAACGCCCTGCAGAGAATGACGGTCAGCTTTAATATTCATACCTCGAACTATGGCGCCAATTGCCATTACTGTTCGGAGGATTTACTCCCGGAATACCTGGTTTGTCAATCGGAATCGCAGGATAGGTGTAACTATTTATCAAGATGTTAGGCTCCTGAAGGAGGATGTAACGTTATGGAACGGATTGACCATCGCTCTTATAATTCGTACTTCAAAATAATGTGCCCTCCACTAAAATGTATACTAACTTGCTTCTCATATCACGAGGTTATACTCCGGATATAGCGGGATACGTTCTCGGAAGATATCATCTTCTGTAAAAAGAGTGACTTTACAGAAATTGTAAATGTTCTCTGACGATTTGACTCCCTGCTTTAATGCTCATACTGAGAATTTAGGTGTCCATTGCCAATGCTGTCCAGCGGATGTACTCCTAGAATGCCTGGCTTGAGTTTCGGCAGCCCAGGTTGGGTGACGATAATGACTTAACTGTGTGACTGTCAAAAATGGTGGTAACCTTCTGGAGACATATGACCAACGATCTTCTTATTCATGCATGATACTATTGCGCCCGTCACTGAAAAGAGGACTAATTTCATTCTCGGAACACGAAGTTGTAGCCCCCATGCATCGGGACAGGTCCACTGAATGTAAGGCCTTGGGTCAAATGTTTCTGTGTGTAGCAATTGGTGTCGGTCTCAATCGGTTTCCCGAACTATTTTAATATCAAACCGTGATTTAAGGTCTCTTTTGGCAATACTGTCAGGTGCATTTACTCCTGGAATAACCGGTTTGACTCACGTAACCACAGGTTATGCGAAGCTATTGAGTTGGCCCTTTGAATCTCGAGGATGGTGGTAACTTTCGCGAACGGTTTAACCATTGATCATCTTATTCACAGTGAGATTAAGGTCCACGATACTAAAATGTTTACTAATTTGATTCTCAGTACACGTAGTTATATTCATGATGAAGCAGGAGAAGTTCGCAGAAGGTACAGGTTTCGTTAAAACGTTTGACTTCATAACATCTGGTAACGATTACAGACAGAATGCCTCCCTACTTTTATACTCAAACCGTGAACCAAGGTGTCCGAAGTCAGTTCTGTTCACCAAATTCATTTTCGGAATACCTGGACTGACCCTCGGAGTCACTGGATAGGTGCAGCTATTGACTGATCCGTACGACTCTCATAGAGGCTTGTAACGTTCTCAAAAGGCATGACGCTATACTTTAATATTCATACCGTGAATTAAGGTTTCTATTGCGGATACCCAACAGCGGATTTATCCCTGGAGTACGTGGCTTCACTCTCGGAATCACATCTATATGTGAAACTATTGACTCAGCCGGTCTACACTCGGAGAAGGTGGTAACGATCCCGAACGGATTGACAGCTCAATATCTAGTTCATACATGAAATTAATGTGCACGCGGCTAATGTATATACCAATTTGTATCTCTGATCACGAAGTTATACTCTCGATGCAACAGGTTATGTTCATGGATGGTATGGTCTTCGGTCCATCTTTTGACATTATACCAGTGGGTAACGTTCTACAAGGGATAGATCGTGCACCTCAATATTCAAATCGTGTGGTAATGTGTCCATTGCCAATAGTGCACAGTTTATTAACTCTCGTAATGCCTGGTTTGTCTTTCGGAATCAGGGTGTCTGAAGCTATTGACTTAGCCGATTGATTCTTGTAGAAGGTAGTAACGGTATCGTACAGTTCAACCTCCGATCTTCTAATTCGTACTTGAAGTTAATGGTCCTGTCGCGAAAACGTATACTAATTCGTCCCACTGAACACGATGTTAGACTCTCGATATAGAGGGTTAGTTTATCGGGGGGTAAGGTCTTCAGCAAAACGTTTGACTATATAGCATTTGGTAACGTTCTGATACGGATTGACGCAAAATTTTAATATTCAAACCGTTAATGAAGTTGTCCATTACCAATGTTGTTCAGCGGATTTACTCCCGGAATACCTGGTCTAACTCACGGAATCGCAGGGTGGGTGAAGCTACTGACATAGCGGATCGTCTCTCACATAAGGCGGCAACGTTCTCGAACGTATTGACCCTCGATCTTCTAATTCATATGTGAACTTGAGGTGACGTCACTAAATTGTATACTAGTGTGTTTCCGTAGTCACGTAGCGATACTCTCGATTCGGCTCTTTAGCTTCTCAGACGGTAATTCTCAGACGGACATTCGGTAGAACGTTCGACTATATAGGAATTAGTAGCGCTCTCATGGTGTGATGCTCCATTTCAATGTTCAGTCCGTGAATGAGTGTGCCTATTGGCAATTCTGCTCAGCGAATATACTCCAGGAGTACCTGGTTTGACTCACGGAATCGCAGAATGGGTGAAGCTATTTTAACATTGACTAAGTTTGACACTCTGTACTAATACTGTAATAATCACACCGAGAATTAAGATGTCCATTGCCAATAGTGTACAGCGGATTGATTCCTGGAATACCTGGTTTGACTATCGGAATTACAGTATAGGTGATGCTATCGACTTAGCTGTTCGACTTGGAAGAAGGTAGTAACGTTCTCTAACGGTTTGACATTCGATCTTGGAAATCATACCTGAAATTAAGGTGGACGTCCCTGAAATATATACTATTTTGTTTCTGTGAGCACGAAGTTGTACGCTCGATCCAGCGGGACAGGTTCTCGGAACATAATCCTTTCGGTAAATAATTTGACTCCATATCAATTGGTAACGTTCTACAGCTGCTCGACGGCCCTCTTTAGTACTCGAACCGTGAATTGAGGCGTCTATTGTCAAGACCATTCTGCGGATTAACACCAGGAATACCGAGTATGGCTCTCGGAATCGCGGGATAGGTGAAGCTATTGACTTAGCCGTTTGTCTCTCACAGAAGATGGCAACGTTCTCCAGCGGTGTAATACGCCATTTTATATTCCATACATGAAGTTAAGGTACCCGTCACTTATCTGAATACTAGACTCTTTCTGTGAACTCGAATTTATTCTCTCGATGAAGCCGCTGAGGTTCGCAGAATGGAAGGCCATCGGTAGAACGTTTGACTTTATACGAATTGGTAACACTCTCAAACGTTTTGAAACTTTACATTAATATTCGAATGATGAATTAAAGTGTCTATTGTCATAACTGTTCGGCGCACTTATTCCCAGAATACCTGATTTGACTATCGGAATCGCAGGATAGATGCTGCTATAAGCTTAGCCATTCGACTCCCGCAGAAGGTGGGAACATTCTCGAACGGTCTGACTGCCAATTATTCTATTCCTAAATGAAAATAATGTGTCCGTCTGCTAAAATGTTTTCCAATTTGTTTCCGCGAGCACTGAACACGACACTCGCTACTGCGGGATATGTTCAAGGAAGGTTATGTTCTCGGTAAAGGGAGTGACCCCATACCAATTCGTAATGATCTCCGATGGATTGACCTTCTACTTCAGTATTCAAACCGTGAGGTAAGGTGTCTATTGTTAATACTGCATAATGGATTTACTGCCGGAATAACTTATGTGGCTCTCGGAATCACAGGATACGTGATGATATTGCCTTAGCTACGCGATTCACAGAAAATGTGGTAAGGTTGTTGAAAGGCTTTACACTCGATTTTCATATTCGTACATGAAATTCAGGTGCATGCCACTAAAATGTATACTAATTTGCTTCTCCGGACACGAAGTTATATTCTGGATACAACGGGATATGTTCACCGAAGGTATGGCCTGGGGTAAAAATTTTACAATATACCAACATGTAACGATCTTCAACGGTTTGACAATGTACATTGATAATCATACGGTGACTTATGGTGTCTCTTGATTATAATGCCCAGTAGATTTACTCCCGGAATAACTGGTTTTGCTCCCGAAATCACTGGACAGGTGAAGCTATTGACATAACGATTCTTGTCTCTACTCTCAAAAAGGGGGGTAACCTTCTGGAAGGCTTTAGCACTCGACCTACTATGTCGTATATGAAAATATGGTGCACATCACTAAAATGTATGCTAATCTGTTTCTCTGATCACGAAGATATACTCTCGATAAGGAGCTTTACATTCTTGGCGGGTAAGGCTTTCGGAAAAATGATTAACTATTTACAAATGGGAAAAGCCCTATAACAGTATGCGGTCAGCATTAATATTTATTCCGCGAATTAAGGCGTCTAATGCCTACACTGTACGGGGCATTTACGCCCGGAGTACCTAGTTTGACTCTCGTAAGCCTAGCATACGCGAAGCTATTAACTTAGCCGTTCGAATCCCAAAGAGGATGGCATCGTTATCTACCGGTTTGAGCCTCGATCTTCTAATTAGTTCATTAAATTAAGCTGCCGTCTCATATATGTATAATAATTCGTTTCCCTGAACATGATGTTACACTCTGTGAACAGCCAGTCAGTTTTTCGGAAGGTAAGGCCTTCGGTAAATAGTTTAGCCCGATAGGAATAGTTAACGATCAACAACTGTATGACGCCATACTTTAATATTGAAACCGTTAATTAATATGTCAGTTGCCAATACTGTTCAGGGGATTTACACCTGGTACACCAGGAATGACTCTCGGACACACAGGATATGTGTAGCTATTGACTTAGGCGTTCGTCTCTCACAGAATGTGGTAGCGTCCTCGAACTGTTTTACCGTCGACATTCTAATTCATACATGAAATTAAGATGCCGTCACTATTATGTATACTAAAATCATTCTATATAACTCGAAGTTATACTCTCGAAACGGCGGATTAGCTTCTCCGAAGGCAAGGCCATCGGTATATTGTTTGACTTTGTACCAATCGGCAATGCTCTAAAACGGTTTGACGCACTACCTGAATATTCAAACATCTGGTTTGACTTTCGGAGTCACAGGATAGTTGAAGCCACAGACATTGCTGGTCATCAGTCACTGTAGGTGGTAAAGTTTTCGAACGGTTTGACCCTAGACCTTCTAATTCGTACGTGAAGTTAAGGAGCCGGTCATGAAAATGTATACTATCTTGCTTGTCTGAAAACGAACTTTTACTCTCGGTACAGAGGGTTGGCTTCACGGAAGGTAAGGTCTTCGGTGAAAGGTTTGGGTCTATACGAATAAGTAAAGATGTGCCACGGTTTGATGCTCAGCTTTAATATTCAATCCGTGAATTAATGTTTCTATTGCCCATAGTGTTCGGAGGATTTACTACCAGAATACCTGGATTGCCTCTTCGAATCACATAATAGGTGAAGCTATTGACTTTGCAGTTCGTCTCTCAAAGAAGGTGGCAACTTTCTCGATCAATTCGACTCTCCATATTGATATATCTACATGAAAATAAAGTGTCCGTCTGCTAAAATGTTTACTAATATGTCTCTATGCACACTAAGAGGGGCACATCCTACTTCGGTATGTGCTTATCGCATGGTAAGGCCTTCGGTAAATAGTTTGACTGCAGAGAAACAAGTAACATTCATCAACGGTTTGGCGATCTATTTTAATATTCATTAAGTGAATTATAATGCCCATTGCCAATACTTTCCAGCGGATTTACTCCTGGAGTGCCAGGATTGAATCTCGTAGTTCCAGGGTAGATGAATCTGTTAGATCAGCAGTTCGATACTCAAAGAAGGACGAAACGCTGTTGATAGGTTTGACACTCGATCTTTTTATTCATACATGAAATTAAGGTGCCCGTCACTACAAAATATACCAATTTGTTTCCGCTTAAACTAAGCAAACACACTGGCTGCAGCGTGTTAGATTCTCGGAAAGTAAGGCAATTCGTAAGACCTTTGACTTTATACCATCTGGCAACGTTCTCAAACTATTCCACGCTCTACTTTAGTATTCAATCCGTGAACTACGGCGTCCATTGCCAATAGTGTACTGCGGATTGACTTCCAGAACACCCGATTTGACTATCGAAATATCAGGATAGGTGAAGCTATTGACTTAGCCGTTTGTTCCGTATAGAATGTGTGATCGTTCTCGAACGATTTTACTCTAGATTGTTCTTCTATGTATGCATAAGAATGCGGTATCCGTCTACTAAAATGACTACTCACTTGATTCCGTGAAAATTAAGATAGACACACGCTGCAGCGGGATAGATTCGCGGATGGTAACGTACTGGTTAAAAAGAATTACTTTCCTTTAACTGATAATGTTGTCCCGCGGTTGGACTCCATGTACGAATTACATGATCGAGTGCCAAACCTTTCGAAAACAATACCACATTCCTTAAAGTCGAACGCCTAAGACAGTAGCTTCATCTATCGTATGATTCTGCGAGTCAAGCCAGGTACTCCGGGAGTAAATACGCTGAACTGTATTGGCAATAGATACCTTAACTCATGGTTTGAATATTAAAGTAGGCCGTCAAACCGTTGTTGAACGTTACCCATTGGTATAGAGCAAAACACTTCACAGATAGCCATACCTTCGGAAATGCTAACCCGCTATTTCGAGAGTATTACTTCGTACTCAGGGATACAAATTACTGTACATTGCAGAGTGGGGCACTTCAATTTCATCTATGAATGAGAAGACCGAGTGTGAAACCGCTCGTGAACGTTTCCATCTTCCATGAGAATCGCTCATGCATTACAATGGCTTCACCAGTCCTGCGATTCCGAGAGCAATACGTGGTCTCTCAGAAGCACATACGCTGAACAGTATTGGCAATGGATACCTTAGTTCACAGTTTGTATATCAAAGTATAGCGTCAATACGTTTGCGAACCTAACAAGTTTGTAGATCGCTGATACTCCTTACCAGACACTTTACCTACCGAGAACATAACCCGCTGTATCGTGGGATTAACTTTGTGTCCACAGAAACAAATTACTGTTTATTCTAGAGATGGGCACCTTCATTTCATGCATGAATAAGTAGATCTAGTGTCAAACCATTCGAGAACGTTACTACCTTCTTCTAAGTCGAACAGCTGAGTCAATAGCTTCACCTATGCTGTTACTCCGATAGTCAAACCAGGCATTCCAGGAATCAATCCGCTGTATACTATTGGCAATGGACACATTAATTCGCGAAGTGAATATTAAAATGGAGCGTCACGCAGTGTGTGAACGTTACTATCTGCAATAAAGTCAAACGTTTCACCGAATGCCTTACCGACGGAGAAGCTAACTCACCGTATCGAGAATACAGCTACGTGTTTAAGGAAACATATTAGTATACACTTTAGTGACAGCTCCTTATATTCATGCATGAATTAGAAAATCGAGTGTCAAACTGGTCGTGAAAATTACCACCTACTGTGTGAGACGATCGGCTATGACACATACTTTGGGGTCCCAAAAGGAAAACCAGATATGCCGGGAGTAAATGCGCTGTACAGTCTTGACCATGGACACCACAATTCACGGTACAAATATTAAAGCTGGCCGTCAATCCGTAGTAGAACATTACCTATTCGTGTAGGGTTAATATTCTTACATAGTGTCTTACCCTCCGAAATACTGACCAGCTGTATCGAAAGTATACAACCGTGCTCAGAGGTGCTACCTGGTATACATTTTAGTGAGGAGAAACTAAATTTCATGTACAAATTAGCCGATCTAGTGTCCAACTTTTAAAGAGCGAAGGCTTCTTTGGGAGTCGAACGTCTAGGTCAATAGCTTCACATATCCTGCGACTACGAAACCAAGAATTCCTGGTGTAAATCCGCATAACCGTATTGGTAATAGACCACTTAATTTACGGTATAAATAGTAATATAGATATTCGAAATACCGTTGAACGGTACCTACTATTACATGTTCATAGTTTGTATCGGATTCCTTGCCTCCGAGGACATACTCCGCTGCCGAATATGACTTGTTTAGTGTTCAAGGAAACAGATTAGTAGGCTCTTTAGAAGACGGGCAATTTAATGTCATGTATCAAATGAAAGACGTAGGTTCAAATCGTCCGTGAACGTGTCCACCTCATTTGAAAGTCAAACGGCTAGGTGAAAAGTTTCACCTACCGCGTGATTCGGAAAGTCAAACCAGGTATTGCTGGAGTAAATGCGATGGACAGTACATCCAATGGACGCCATAATTCACGGCCTGAATAAAAAAGTAGACAGCCAATCCGTTCGAGAAAGTTGGCACATTCTGTGAGAGACGAACGGCTATGTCAATAGGCGCACCTATCGTGTGATTCCCAGAGTCAAAGCAGGTCATCCGGGAGTAAGACCGCATAAAACCATTGGCTATAGACACATCAATCGGCTGTATGTACATTAATGTAGAGAGACAAACTGTCGGAGAATATTACCAGTTGGCATAAAGGCTATCGTTCCCCGAATACCTTACCTTCTGGGAATACATACCGCTGTATCGAGATTATATCTTCGTGATAAGAGGCGCATATTAGTATACATTTTCCTGGTGGTCACCTTAATTTCATGTATGTATTTGAGAGTCAAATGTTAAGCAAACCGAGAACGTTACCCCCCCCCCCCCCCCCTCCTTGAAATTCACACGGCTAAGTGCTTCACCTATCCTGATATTCCGAGATAGATACCTCGTATGCCGGGAGCAAATCCTCTGAACAGTATTGAGAGTGCACACCTTAAATCACGGTATAAGTCATAATATAGAGAGTCGAACCATTGTACAACGTTACCGACTGGTATACGGTCAAACGTACTACAGAACACCTTACTATCCGCGAACCATACGCGCTGCATCAAGGGTAAACCTTCGTGTTCAAGGACTAACATTACTATACATTTTAAATACGGGAACCATAGTTTCATGTGTGAACTCAAAGATCGAAGGTCAATACCTCCGAGAACGTTACCATCGTCTTCGTGGTTCGATGGCTTATTCAGTAGCGATAACTATCATGCGATTCCGACGGTCAGACCAGATATTCCGGAAGTCAATCCACTAACCAGTATTACCAATGGACACGTTCATTCACCGTATGAATATTAAAGTAGAGCGTCAAGCCTTTGTAGATCATTAACTATTGTTATAGCGTCAAACACTTTACCGCAGGACTTACCATCCGAAGTCGCATCCCGCTTTAGCGATTGGCTTGCTCAGTGTTCACCGCATCAAATTAGTAGACAGTTTGGTACACGGACACCTTATTTGCATATATAAATAGGAGGATCGAGGGGCAAAGGGTGCGTGAACGTTTCCACCTTCTTCTATAGTCCAACAGCAAAATCTGCAGGTACTCATATCATGTCATTCCGAGAGTCAGATTTCGTACTCCGGGAGTGAATCCACAGAACCATATTGCCAATAGCCACTATAATTCACGGAACAAATATTAAAGTGGATAGTCAAATTTTTGTCGAACGTTACATACTGTTGTAGCGTCAAACTTTTTATCGATGACCTTACCCTCCGATATCCTAACCTGCTGTATAAATTGACTAAATTCGTGTAATAAAATACAACCTGCAATTCCTTTTAGTGACGGGCACCATCATTTCATGTATGAATAAGATCGATATGCATGCTTGTACGGAACTTTACAAATTCCTATTAGATTCGCACAGCTAGGTCAATGGCTTCACCTATCCTGTGATTCCGAGCTTGGAACCCGGTATTCCGAGCGTGAATCCGCTGTACAGTATAGGCAATAGACACCTTAAATTAAGATGTGAATATTAAAGTGGATAGTCAAATCATTGGAGAACATAACTAGATGATATAAAGTCAAAGATATTACCGGATACCTAACCATCCAAGAACCTAATACGCAGGGGCAAGTGTCTTCGCTAGTGCTCACTTAAACAAACCAGTAGATATTTTAGCAGACCGACACCTCCTTTTCATCTATGAATAGAATAATAGGCAGTAAATCTGTTCAAGAACGTTCCCACTTTCTTTGGGAGTCGAACGTCTAAGTATATATCTGCACTTATCCTGTGATTGCGATCGCCATAAAGGGAGCTCTGGGAGTGAATCCATTGAACAGTAATCGCATTAGACACCCCAATACACGCGTTGAATAATAAAGTAGAGCCACTATCCGTATGAGTACGATGCCAAGTGGTATACAGTTATATGCTTTACGGAAGACCTTACAATCCAAAATCTAACGCACTCTATCGAGGGTATAACCTTGTGTTCAGTGGAACGAATTAGTATACCGTTTAGCGACGGGCACATTAATTGCATGCATGAAATCGACGAGCGAGGGTCAAATCTTCTGTTACAAACGAACAGCTAAGTCATTAACTTCGCCTATCCCGAGATTCCTAGAGCCAACAAGGCAAAGCCGAGGGCAAGTCCGCTGAACAGTATTGAAAATAGACGCCATAATTCGCGGCGTGAATATGAAATCATCCATTCATAACGTTGTAGAGCGCTACATATTGGTATAGAGTCAAACATTTCACCGACAGTCCAACATTCGGAGACGGTAACCTGCAGAACCGAGAGTATATCTTTGTGTTCTGAGGATGAAACATGAATACATTTCTGTGACGGCCTCCTTTACTTCACTATGAATAAGAAGATCGAGGGTCAAACCGTTCTAGAACATCTATCTTGAGATTCCAAGGGCAACGTCAATATGGTCACATATGCTGTGATTCGGAGATTCAAAACAGGAAATCCAAGAGCAAATCCAGTGAAGATTACTGGAAATAGAAACCTTACTCCACGGGTTGAATATTAAAATAGAGTATCACCCCGTTTGAAAACGTTACCAGTTGCAATAAAGTCTAACTTTTACCGACAGCCTTACCATCCGCGAAGATAGACCGCCGTATCGAGAGTATCAATTCGTGTTCAGAGGAACACATTAATATACATTTCAGCAACGGCACCGTAAATTCATGTATCAATTAGAATATCGACGGTTAAACCGTTCGAGAACCTTACCACCATCTGCGAGACACGAACGGCTAAGTCCATAGCTTGACCTATTCCAATATTCTATGAGTCAATCCATGTATTCCTGGAGTAAATGCTACTAATTTGCTCCCTTGAACACTGAGCAAGACACTTGCTGCAGCGGCTTGGGCTTCGCGAAACGTATGTCCATCTGTAAAAAGTTTGACGCCATACGAATAGGTAACGTTCTACAAAGAATTGACGTGCGACTTTAATATTCGAACCGTATATTAATGTGCCTATTGCTAATACTTTTTCAGCGGATTTGTTCCCGGAGTGCTTGGTTTTAATGTCGGAACCACAGTGTATGCGAAGCTATTGACTGAAATGTTCGAATCTCAAAGACGTTGGTAACAATCTCGAACGGATTGCCTCTTGGTTTTGTAATTCACGCATGACACTATGGTGCTCATCACTAAAATGTATACAAATGTGTTTCTCTCTGCACGAAGTTATACTCCAGATACGGCGGGTTAGATTCTCGGAAGGGAAGGCTTTCGGTCGAAAGTTTGACTCCATAGCTATAGGATACGATCTGCAACAGCATGACAGTATGCTCTAATATTCATACCGTGAATTAAGATAACAATTGCCAGTACTATATAGTAAATGTAATTCCATGGTACCTGGTTTTACTCTCGGAATCTCTGGGTAGGTGATGCTATTCACTTATCCGTTCATCTCTCAACGAAGATGGTAACGATGTCGCACGTCTTGACACTCGACCTTCTACTTCATGCATTAAGTGAAGGTGCCCGTCACTAAAATGAATACTAGTATCTTTCTCTGAACACGAATTTATACTCTCGTGAGGCGTGTATGGTTCGCGGAAGGTGAGGCCTACTGTAAAACGTTTGACTCTGTCCGAATAGGTAACTATCTACAACTCTTTGACCCATTACGTTAGTATAGATACTATGAAATAAGCGTATTGCTAATACTGGTTAGCGGATTAACTCTCGGTGTTCCTCGTTTGACTCTCAGTAGCACAGGACAGGTGAACCTATAGTCTTGGCCGTTCGACTCTCATAGAAGGTGGTAACGTTCTCGAGAGGTGTGACGCTCGATCTTCTAATTCGTACACTAAATCAAGGAACTCGTCACTGGAATAGTGACTAACTTCTGCCTGAGAACACAAAGTCATTCTCCCGATACGGGCGGTTAGTTTTTCGCTGGATAAGGACTTCGGTAAGACGGTTGACTTTGTAGCAACTGGTAACAATCTCATCGGTTTGACGATCTGCTTTAATACTCTATCCTTGTATTAATGCGTCTATTGCCAATAATGTTCAGGGGATTGACTCACGGATTACCTAATTTGTCTCTCAGAATCACAGGATAGGTGAAGCTACTGTTGTGACCGTTCGTTTTTCACAGAAGGTAGTAACGTTAGCCGATCGACCGTACAAGAAGGTAATATCGTGCTCGAAAGTTTTGACCCTAGATCTCCTAATTCCTGCATGCAATTAAGTTTTCCGTTACTAAGATATATACTAATTTATCTCCCTGATCACGTAGTTATACTTTCGATACAGTGGGTTTGATTCGCGAAAAGTAAGGCCCTCGGTGTAATGTTTGACTCTCTACCGATACGAATCCTTCTACAACGGTTTGACTCTGTAAATTTTCAGCAATTATGCAAATACTGTTCAGCCGATTTACTCACGGAATAATTGGCTTTATTCTCGAGTTCACAAGATGGGTGAAGCTAATGACTTATCCGTTCGATCCTCTAGAGTGTGGTACCGTTCTCGGACTGTTTGAACGTCTATCATCTAATTCATACAGGAACCTATGATGCCCATCACTACAATGCTTACTAGTGTCTTTCTCCGACCACGAAGTAATACACTCGATACAGCGGATTAGACATTCGCAGGTTTAGGTCTTCAGTAAAACGTTTGACTCTATACCAATTGATATGATTCTCAAATGAAGTGACGCTCTACTTTAATATTGGAACCGCGAATTCAGGTTTGTATTGCCAAAACACTTCAGCGGACGTTTTTCTGGAGCACATGGTTTGACACTCCGAACCACATGGTAGGTGAAGTTATTGACTTATCCGTTCGTCTCCCGTATAAGTCGGTGACCCTCTAGAACGGTATGACCCTCGATCCTCTCATTCATACTTGATGTTAATGTGCCCGTCACTGAAATCTCTACTAATTTGTTTCTCTGAGCGCGAAGTTATCTCTCCATGCAGCGAGTTATGTTCACGGATGGTAAGGTCTTCTGTAGTATGTTTGACATTATACTAATCGGTAACGTTGGACAAGGGTTAGTCTCGGTACTTTTGTATTCAAGCCAAGAACTAATGTGTCCATTGCCAATAGTCTACAGCGGATTGACTCTTGGAATCGCGGTATGGTTGAAGGCCGTCCGTCTCTCACCAGATGGTCGTAATGTTCTGGAGCGGATAGACACTCGATCTTTTAATTCAGGCATGAAATTACGGTGCTCGACGCTAAAATGTATACCACTTCGTACCTCTGAACACGGTGTTATCCTTTCGATACAGCGGGTCAGTCTTTCGACGGGTAAGGCATTCTGTAAGAAGTTTGACCATGCACGTATTGGTTGTGATCTACACAGGCATGGTGGCCAGCCTTAATATTCTAACCGCGAATTGAGATTTCTATAGCCAATACTGTAAAGCTCATTTACGCCCGGAATATCTGGTTTAGCTTTCGGAATCACAGGATACGTGAGGCTTCGCCGTTCTTGTCTCACAGAGGCTGGTAACCTTCTCGAATTGTTTGACTCCCGATCTTCATATTCATACATGAAATTAAGGTGCGCGTCACCAAATTGAATACTAATTCGTTACTCTCAACACAAAGCAGGACGCTTCCTGCCGCCGGTTATGTTCATGGAAGTTAAGGTCGTCTGTAAAAAGAGTGACTTTTTACCAACATGCAATGATCACCTGCGGTTTGACTCTCTACCTTAGTATTCATGCTGTGAATTAAGATGTCCTTTGGAAATACTGAATGTCGTAATATTCTGGAACAGCTTGACCTTTGATCTTCTAAATCATACACGATGATAATGTGCCCATCACTGTGATGAATACTAATTTAATTTTCTGAACAATAAGTAATACTCTAGATACAGCTCGTTAGGCTTTCGACGTGTAAGGTCTGCTGTAAAGCGTTCGACTCTATACGAATTGGAAACGTTCTCCAAATGTTTGACGCTCGATCTTCCCATTTATACATGATATTAAGTTGCCCCCCCCCCGCTAAAGTGTATAGTTATTTGTATCTCTGAACACGAAATTAAACTCTCGATTCTCTGCGATAGTATCTGGTATGGTATGGTCATTGGTAAAGAATATGACGTTGTACCAATTGGTAACTTTCGCAGACGGTTTGACGCTCGATCCTCTTATTCATACCTGAAATTAAGGAGCCCGCCACTAGAATATAAACTAATATTATAACTCTGATCGCGAAGGTATACTCTCGATGCTGCGTGTTAGTTTTCCGGGGGGTAAGGTCGTTGCTAAGACCTTTGACATTATACCAGTTGGTAACGCTCTCAAACAGTTTGACGCTCTATATTAATATTCAAACTGCGAAATAAGGTGTCTACTCCCAATTCTGTTTAGAGGACTTACTTCACGGTTTTCCTCAGTTGACCCTCGGAATCATGGGATAGGTGAAGTTATTCACTTGGCCGTTGCACTCTCAAAGGGGGCGGTAATGTTCGTTATCAGTCTGTGTTCCGATCTTCTAATGCTACACGAGATTAAGGTGCCCGTCACTAAAATGCCTACTAATTTGCTTCTCGGAACACGAAGTAATACCCTCAATAAAGCGGGCTTGCTTCTCGGAAGGAATGGCCTACGGTAGAAAGATGGACTGTATACGAATGGGTAAAGTTCTACAATGGCTTGACCTCCTGCTATAATATTCGAACAGTGAATCATGGCACGGCAAATCGTGCATCACTACTGTATGGTCTCCGTTAATTTCATAAGACATGATTTTGAACCGCAAGCAATTCTTTCTCATTTATATATTTATATACAGATACTGCAATTTACTGTTATTATCATTACAATTTTTTTCGAAATTGTATATTGTTAGTTGAAAAAAATGTATTTCTGAATACAAGTGCCTTTGGAACTAGTGCACGTTTATGACATTATTTTGTTATACTTATTGTTATTTTGCATGACTGTCTGAATACGTATCTACGCTTCCTGAGCGTCTCGAATAGAGTGGTTTTGCAGTGATATTCGGTATATCGGTGCGACACTACTGCTGGATTTGCTATAATTTATCTATCCACGATACGGTACTGTATGCATTGCTCCCCAGTCTTCCATTTATTTATACATACTGTAACTTACTGTTATGATATTTTCAATTTGTTTCAGAATTTTCCACTTTTATTTAAAAAAATTTCTTTACTAGTAAAAGTGTCATTGGAACTTGTTGAGTCTATGTTAGTGACAGTATTTTGATAAATATA